>NC_056450.1:7283916-7586416 GCF_018296145.1 Oncorhynchus tshawytscha | reverse complement strand
GTTTTATATTCCCTGAGACCAACAAGAAATGTTTCCTTGGGCACATATTCCCAGACTTTCAGAAAACAGCCACACTTGTGGTCTCTGCTCTCTGCATCACCACATTTTATGTGAGGAAAAAGAATAGGCTATGCGCAGCTGGTGCGCTTACATTTGCTTGTTCAATGCAGGGTGTAGCGCTGCCAGAGCATACCAGAGTGTCACTTCGCCACTTCTCACACTGGGGCGCCGCCGGGGATTTTGGGCCCCATGAAAAGATATCACATTGGGCCCCACCACTATAGGTCACACCAACCCTGCGCAATTGCTGTAACCACACACCTCCAAAACCCAATCGACCCATTCAAAGCTTTAAATAACTCTCCCTTTGCAGGCTTGCAACTCTTGTAGTCCAATATTTACTGTACGATATTTACTGACAGTGAGCTGTGAAAATATAACACTGTGCAGATGCATACAACATTCTGCATACAGTGGAATTCACTATTTGATGCAAGACTGATATCCTCTAAGAAATGTGCTAAAGACCATCTTTTACAGTCTAAATGTAATTGAAATGGTGAAATTCTTGAATGGAAAATTCTCTTAACATTAATGAATACATTAAAATAATATAACTTAAACATACATTAACCTATTCAATTAGAATACATTGACATTATCATCTATAGAATTATATAACAAACAAAGTAATAAAATCAGCAGCAGTATACATACCAACTAGAAAATAAGCAGCTGTTAAAGTGGAATTTGAAAATGGAAAACAAAATGGAAATGGAAATGAAAAGGCCTGATGGTGGCGGTAGAGGAAAGGTCAAGTGGTCACCAAAAATAGGTTTCTTCCACTTGGTGTCTTGATTGTGCACAACAAATGTTATGGCAATCCAGCCATTACTTTGAGATATATCTTGTTCTCATGTGTGTAGTGATCCAATATCCAATATCCATAGTCACGCCATTTAACAGTTACCACTGGCCTTTGCTCAGCCTTACTCAGCCCAGCGCCGAGCCTTCTTGCTACAGTGGTTCCTCCTTTAAAAGTTGCGAGCTTACACCTCGAGACTTAGAGGTACCCAGCGTCATGGCTTCATTGCTCCAGACCATCTCAAGGGGGAGTTAGAGCACTCATTATGTTGCCAATAAATGATTGGTAATTGTGGAATTAATATGGAAATTACTAAAAGTAACTCCACTACATGTAACTGTTATTCTTGGTGACTTTCTTCAGCAAAGATGGCTGACAAAACATTATGGTGGAAGCTAATTTAAGTAATTATAACGTCATAACGAGTCAAGCAAAAATATGTTAGCTGATGTAGAGACAAACGATTGTGCATATTTTTTTGTCATAAAGTTAATTTACCAAAATCTCTATTTAGCAAGTTTTTTGCAGTCCTAAACAATACCAGGTGTATCAAACTCCATTATTTGAATGATGCTATGTCTGCATGTACAGTTGAATTCGGAAGTTTACATACACCTAGGTTGAAGTAATTAAAATTCGTTTTTCAACCACTCCACAAATTTCTTGTTAACAAACTATAGTTTTGGCAAGTCGGTTAGGACATCCACTTGGTGCATGACACAAGTCATTTTTCCAACAACAGTTTACAGACAGATTATTTCACTTATAATTCACTGCATAACAATTCCAGTGGGTCAGAAGTTAACACACACTTAGTTGACTGTGCCTTTAAACAGCTTGGAAAATTCCAGAAAATGATGTCATGGCTTTAGAAGCTTCTGATAGGCTAATTGACATCATTTGAGTCAATTGGAGGTGTACCTGTGGATGTATTTCAAGGACTACCGTCAAACTCAGTGTCTCTTTGCTTGACATCATGGCAAAATCAAAATAAATCAGCCAAGACCTCACAAAAATTGTAGACCTCCAAGTCTGGTTCATCCTTGGGAGCAATTTCCATGTCCATCTGGGACAAAGATAGTACTTTCTGGAGAAATGTCCTCTGGTCTGATGAAACAAAAATAGAACTGTTTGGCCATAATGACCATCGTTATGTTTGGAGGGAAAAGGGTGGTGCTTGCAAGCCAAAGAACACCATCCCAAACGTGAAGCATGGGGGTGGCAGCATCATGTTGGGGTGCATTGCTGCAGGGGGGGCTGGTGCACTTCACAAAATAGATGGCATCATGAGTACGGAAAATGTTGTGGATATATTGAAGCAACATCTCAAGACATCAGTCAGGAAGTTAAAGCCTGGATGCAAATGGGTCTTCCAAATGGACAATGACCCCAAGCACACTTCCAAAGTTGTGGCAAAATGGCTTAAGGACAACAAAGTCAAGGTATTGGAGGGGCCATCACAAAGCCCTGACCTCAATCCTATAGAACATTTGTGGGCAGAACTGAAAAAGCGTGTGTGAGCAAGGAGGCCTACAAACCTGCCTCAGTTACACCAGCTCTTGTCAGGAGGAATGGGCCAAAATTCACCCAACTTCTTGTGGGAAGCTTGTGGAAGGCTACCTGAAATGTTTGACCCAAGTTAAACAATTTAAAGGCAATGCTTCCAAATATGAATTGAGTTTATGTAAACTTCTGAGCCACTGGGAATGTGATGAAAGAAAGAAAAGCTGAAATAAATCATTCTCTCTACTATTATTCTGACATTTTCTAATTCTTAAAATAAAGTGGTGATCCTAACTGACCTAAAACAGGGAATTAAGAGGAATAAATATCAGGATTTGTGAAACTGTGTTTAAATGTATTTGACTGAGGTGTATGTAAATTTAGACTTCAACTGTATGTATTACAATTATACACATCAACAGTGTTTTACCACTCCTGCTCCTGGGACATCAACATGATTTAAGTAAAGGCTGATTTGTAATTCATATATACAGAATAAAAAACAGTACATCCTGCCAGCACAACCACAAGCATGCTTGAATGACACGTGGAAGAGAGCGAGGAATGAGATGGGAGTAACAATCCGGCATAATAATGTAATGAAACAAGCAGGGAGCAGGTTTCGAACCCTCAACATTCTAGCCCAAAGTCCAGCATGCTATCGACTGTGACCAAATGTATTTATTGGGTTGGGGCCGATTGTGGCTAAAAACACTTTATCAACTGTAATTTTTAACATGTGGGAAAAGTATTATTATTAGTTTTTCACAAGTGTAGCAGGATGGGCTATTAGCTGAACAATAGACTAGTCAACATTTAGTAAATAATTGTCTAATAGCCGAGCTAGGTGTGAACACCCCCCCCCCCCTCCCCTCCCCAACTTGCAACAACTCCTTCCACATCTACCTACACGCGTATCTACCTACACACGGTTAATGTTCTGAAAAAATATATATATATATATTGGTCATGGCTCCCGAGTGGCGCAGTGGTCTAAGGCACTGCATCTTGGTGCAAGAGGCTTTACTTCAGTCCCTGTTTCGAATTCAGGCTGTATCACATCCGAATGTGATTTGGAGTGCAAAAGGGCAGCGCCCAGCGTCTCCCGGGGTAGGCCTTCATTATAAATAAGAATTGGTTCTTACCTAACTTGCTTAGTTAAATAAAGGTTCAGTTTTAAAAAACAACTGGCGGCAACTGCAGCGCAATCAATAGGTGCTGAACAGCGGCAGGTGCTGAAAATATAGCTAACTTGTTATGCAAGTGTTGCACACCAACAGATGGAGAAAACCTACACCAGTCGAGCAATTCATTTCAACAGTCATCTTCATTTTAATTTGACTTTACTAACAACAAGAGGGCTTAATTCGGAGCCTAGACCTATATAAAATGTCTTCACTGGCTGAGGTAGGCTATGAGGCTTGACAGCCTAATAGAAGCAGGATTTTTTTATTAGGCCTACTTACATAAAACAATCATTTAAAGAAAACAAATCTGCACGTTCGAACTAAAACAATGTAACTAATAATTAAAAGCACACATTTGTAAATCCCAAACTCTAAAAGTAATTGGAAAGTTACAGTAGATACAAAAGGTGTGTGACATTGTGGTTACAATAACGAATGTAGCCCATCATGCAAATGTTTCCTATTAGCAGGACAATAGACTTTTTATAACATGGCTACTGTTGTGAAAATCCCTCAACTTGCAATGTATTCGATGCTTAAGTACTCTGAAGTGTTACATTTCTAACTCAAAACAACATTTCTTCATCAACATCTTTATGCTTTCGTTAATCTTCTTGATCTTCTTCCTTTTTTTCTGTAGCAATTTTGAGCAAATTGCTCAAGGGCCACGGTTGATTCGTCTGTGAAGATGACGTTATTGAATGTCGCGTCAGCTTTGATCCATGCCTGGGCCTGCAGGACGCAAAGTTCTTTGTTTGTCAGACGAATCATTGACTCACACATTGAAAAGGGCGAAGAATGAGACGGAGTCACAATCCATGCCAGGCACACCTGTGAGCTCTGGAACTCCACCTCCGACAGGCGGGGTCAACATCCGTGGTGGGTTCGTCAGGTCTTCGGTTCACCCTGACATTTCCATTCCTCTTCAGACAACATAACTTGACCAACTGCTCACCAGGTACAGCAAGGGCTGCCCGGACCGTTATGCTGTTCTGCTATGTCAAGGATGTGTATCCCAAGAGAGATACCATGAGTAGGCAAAGAATGCATAGCCTTCCCGCTGCAGACATCTATTTCAGCACCGTTTCGCGCTGCTCTGAGACAAGCATGGAGAAGCAAAGCGAAACTTTCAAATATTCCATGATATTTTTTGAATATGTGTTGACTGAATATTATCAAGGGATGTCGGCTAAATAATCAAGTTAGGTTTCTCCAGAAATAAATATTTCTAAACAACGAACTGGCTTTATTTACAAATGAGTGAGAATGTCTCACCCCGTGTTCAAGAATGGCCTTTTTCTCGCTCACTCTTGTCACACCCTGACCATAGTTTGCTTTGTATGTTTCTATGTTTGGGTTGGTCAGGGTGTGATCTGAGTGGGCATTCTATGTTGGATGTCTTGTTTGTCTATTTCTAAGTCTGGCCTGATATGGTTCTCAATCAGAGGCAGGTGTTAGTCATTGTCTCTGATTGGGAACCATATTTAGGTAGCCTGGGTTTCACTGTGTGTTTGTGGGTGATTGTTCCTGTCTCTGTGTTTTGCACCAGATAAAACACACGGACTGTTTTAGGTTTTCTCACGTTTGTTGTTTTTGTTAGTTATCTCATGTGTAGTGTCTTTATAAATTAAAGAACATGAACAACCACGCTGCATTTTGGTCCGCCTCTACTTCACCTAAAGAAAACCGTTACAACTCTAGGTTAAATGAAAACTAATTAAACAAAGCGATTATTATTACAAATTAATTTAGAATTATATATAATACCCTTAGGATCTGTAAGAATATTTGAGAATATCTAACGGAAAATGCCCCTTAGATATTAATATAGAGTCCTCCAATCCTTTAAATGTAATTATTTGGCGGAGAGTCACATCATTGAAAAAAATATTTGTAGATATACTGTAAGAAATGGTGTAGGTCTTATTTATTTAAGGAGCATATTGAAGTTAGAAGCAAAAGCCTACAACTCTTTTAGCACCGTTTTGCTCCAGTCCTCTAAATGTAATTTTCCGATATACTGTAGGCCTACCATAGGCGAAATGTGTCTCACTAGTGTTGAGTAATGTGCTGTGGAAAATCGTGTAGGTCTTATTTTTTTAACAAGCATATTGAAGTTAGACGCAAAAGCCTACAACTATTTTAGCACAGTGTCGCACTGCTCTGAGGCAAGCATGGGGACTGGTCTTTATAAAACAATGAGATTTTTATTTTCACTTCATCTCCGTTTGGTTATTGATTAGACAAGAATTCGAACATTTGGGTGCAGAAATGCTATGCTCTTAGTGTAACCTTTATTTAACAAGACAAGTCAGTTAAGAACAAATTCTTATTTAAGAGGACAGCCTACTCCTTCCTCGTGCCCTGCGGGGATTCTTTAGCTAAATTACAGCGCCATATTTTCCGTTCCATCCTAATGGAAACCTAGGTTTTTTAAAAGTTTTTCTTGGAATAGAAAAAACATAATCAAATTAATTAAGCAAGTACCAGTCAAAAGTTTGGACACACCTACTCATTCCAGGATTTTTCTATATTTTTACTATTTTCTACATTGTATAATAAGAGTGAAGACATCACAACAATTAAATAACACCGGTCTCCTGCATGCCCCGCATTCTGTAGTACAGACATGGCCTGCTCTCCCTTATGTAAGGAATTAGGACTTCCCATGTTTACTACAGTATGTATTGTAGACTGCGCAGTAGCCTAATAAACAAATAAACACATTTTGTTAACATCCTCTTTCAAAATGCAGATGAATGGATCCATAACAAATTACTATGGGAATAAGTATCACTGATTTACAGAAATATTGGACCAAAGTTGTCTAATCAAGGCAAACAATTTAGAATCCTACAATCATGTAGCCTATTCCCGACCATCACGTTGTACAGCGCAATATTTTCCATTCCATCCTAATGGGAAACCCTGCGGGTTTCGTTTTCTGTTTTTCTCTGAATGGAAACACAATAACATTAATCAAATTAATTAAGCCACATTTCTTAAAATCATGTAATTACATGTAATTACAAAAAAGGTTTTAAATTCTCTGGTAATGCCAATACGGAATACTATCAAATGCTTCTCAAAGATGCCCTATGGTGGTCAAACTAGCAACAACTTGCATTAACAGAAAAACATGTCTGACAAATAGATAACGAGCCACAGAATGCTGCAGCAGCCCGCAAGGTGTGCCGCAGTATGACAACTTTTAAAGGAGGAACTACTGTAGCAAAGTCACTGATCAGCTTGTTTTTCAACATCATCACTTTGTCTGTCTTTCTGTGCACCATCTCTCATTTGCTCCATCCTCATCATCTGCACTGGTACTGCCAGCACTGTCTTTCACCTCTTCCTCCACTTACACACTCCTCCCTGACAAAACTATATCACTTGAAGAGGGTCCTGGCTCATGACGCATATGATAATATATCTTATAATATATCTTATAATATAATACCATTTGTAATAACATCATAACCAAAATTTCAGTTACTACCATTTTGTTGACTTGAATTAACTGCATGCACCATTGAAAAAAATTGCAGCACTGAATCCTGCAGAATATTGACCCAAAATTACCTGAAGTTGCGTATCGCCACTACTAGATGTCAGTAAACAACCATATTTCAGTTTGCATCAAAGCCATGCAGACATACTTTTTAAATAAAAAATTTATTTCACCTTTATTTAACCAGGCAGGCCAGTTGAGAACAAGTTCTCATTTACAACTGCGACCTGGCCAAGATAAAGCAAAGCAGTGTGACACAAACAACAACTTAGAGTTACACATGGAATAAACAAACGTACATACAGCCGGGAAGAACTATTGGTTATAAGAGCAACGTCAACTTACCAACATTGGGACAAGGAATACGACTTTCCCAAAGCGGATCCTCTGTTTGGTCCACCGCCCAGGACAATGGATCGGATCCAAGCAGGTGACCCAAAACAACGGCGTCGCAGAAGGGGCAATCGGAGTGGTCTTCTGGTCAGGCTTCGTAGACAGACACATCGCCCGGTGATCCCGAGTATACTACTTTCCAATGTCCAGTCCTCTTGACAACAAGGTAAACGAAATACGAGCAAGGGTTGCCTTCCAGAGAGACATCAGAGATTGTAACATTCTCTGTTTCACGGAAACATGGCTCACTCGGGATACATTATCAGAGTCTGTACGGCCAGCTGGTTTCTTCACGCATCGCACCGACAGAAACAAATATCTCTCTGGTAAGAAGAAGGGTGGATGTGTACGCTTTATGATTAATGAGTTATGGTGTGATCCTGACAACATAGAGGAACTCAAGTCCTTTTGTTCACCTGACCTAGAATTCCTTACAATCAAATGCCAACCGCATTATATATAAAGAGAATTCTCTTCGATTATAATCACAGTCGTGTATATTCCCCACCAAGCAGACACCTCGACGGCCCTGAAAGAACTTAATTTGACTTTATGTCAACTGTAAACCACATATCCTGAGGCTGCATTTATTGTAGCTGAGGATCTTAACAAGGCTAATCTGAAAACAAGGCTAATCTGAAAACAAGGCTCCTTACATTCTGTCAGCATATCGAATGTGCGACTCGGGCTGGCAACACTCTGGATCATTGTTTCTCTAACTTCCGTGACACATACAAAGCCCTCCCTCGCCCTCCTTTCGGCACATCTGACCACGACTCCATTTTGTTGCTCCCAGCCTAAAGATAGAAACTAAAACAGGAAATGCCCGTGCTGAGGTCTGTTCAAAGCTGGGCCGACCAATCTGATTCCACGCTTCAAGATTGCTTCCATCACGTGGACTGGGATATGTTCCGGATAGTGACGGACAACAACATTGATGTGTTCACTGATTTGTTGAGGGAGTTTATTAGCAAGTGCATTGGTGATGTTGTACCCATGGCAACTATTGAAACCTTCCCCAACCAGTAACTGTGGTTTGATGGCAGCATTCGCGCAAAACTGAAAGCACAAACCACTGCTTTAATCAGGGCAAGGCGACTGGAAACATGACCGAATACAAACAGTGTAGCTATTCCCGCCGCAAGGAATTCAAACAAGCTAAGTGTCAGTATAGAGACAAAGTAGAGTAGCTATTCAACGGCTCAGACACGAGAGGTATGTGGCAGGGTCTACAGTCAATCACGGACTGCAAAAAGAAAACCAGCCCGGTCGTGAACCCTGATGTCTTGCTTCCAGACAAACTAAACAACTTCTTTGCTCGGTTTGAGGACAATACAGTGCCACCGACACAGCCCGCTACCAAAACCTGCAGGTTTTTTTTCACCGCAGCCAACGTGACTAAAATATTTAAACGTGTTAACCCTCGCAAGGCTGCAGGCCCAGACGGCATTCCTAGCCGCGTCCTCAGAGGATGCGCAGATCTGCTGGCTGGTGTGTTTATGGACATATTCAATCAATCCCTATCCCATTCTGCTGTTCCCACATGCTTCAAGAGGGCCACCATTGTTCCTGTAACCCAAGAAAGCTAAGGTAACTGAGCTAAACGACTATCGCCCCGTAGCACTCACTTCTGTCATCATGAAGTGCTTTGAGAGACTAGTCAAGGATCATATCACCTCCACCCTACCTGACACCCTAGACCCACTCCAATTGGCCTTCCGCCCCAATAGGTCCACAGATGACGCAATCGCAATCACACTGCCCTAACCCATTTGGACAAGAAGAATACCTATGTAAGAAAGCTGTTCATCGACTACAGCTCAGCATTTAAGACCATTGTACCCTCCAAACTCGCCATTAAGCTCGAGACCCCCTATGTAACTGGGTCCTGGACCTTCTGACGGTCCGCCCCCAGGTGGTGAGGGTAGGAAACAACATCTCCACCCCGCTGATCCTTAACACTGGGGCCCCATAAAGGTGCATTCTCAGCCCTCTCCTGTACTCCCTGTTCACCCATGACTGCGTGGCCATGCACGCCTCCAACTCAATCATCAAGTTTGCAGACAACACTACAGTGGTAGGCTTGATTACCAACAACGACGAGACGACCTACAGGGGGGAGGTGAGGGCCCTCGGAGTGTGGTGTCAGGAAAACAACCTCACACTCAACGTCAACAAAACAAAGGAGATGATCATGGACTTCAGGAAACAGCAGAGGGAGCAGCCCCCTATCCACATCGAATGGACAGTAGTAGAGAAGGTGGAAAGTTTTAGGTTCCTCGGCGTACACATCACAGACAAACTGAAATGGTCCACCCACACAGACAGCGTGGTGAAGAAGGCGCAACAGTGCCTCTTCAATCTCAGGTGGCTGAAGAAATTTGGTGTGTCACCAACAACACTCAAAGTTTTACAGATGCACAATCGAGAAAATCCTGTCGGGCTGTATCGCCGCCTGGTACGGCAACTGCTCCGCCCACAACCATGTGGCTTTCCAGAGGGTAGTGAGGTCTGCACAACAATTTTGTAAATGACATCGCCGAAGTCGAGGATCGGTAGTATAGTCAGTTTTACGAGAGTATGTTTGGCAGTGAAGGAGTGAAGGAGGCTTTGTTGCGAAATAGGAAGCCAATTGTAGATTTAATTTAATATGAGTCTGGAAGGAGAGTTTACAGTCTACCCAGACACCTAGGTATTTTTAGTTGTCCACATATTCTAAGTTAGAACCATCCAGAGTAGTGATGCTTTTTGGGCGGGCGGGTGAGAGCAGTTATCGGTTGAAGAGCATGCATTTAGTTTTACTAGCGTTTAAGAGCAGTTGGAGGCCATGGAAGGAGTGTTGTATGGCATTGAAGCTCGTTTGGAGGTTTGTTAACACAGTGTCCAAAGAAGGGCCAGATGTAAACAGAATGGTGTCGTCTGCGTAGAGGTGGATCAAGGAATCACCCGCAGCAAGAGCGACTTCACTGATACAGAGAAAAGACTCGGCTGGAGAATTGAACCCTGTGGCACCCCCATAGACACTGCCAGTGATCCGGACAACAGGCCCTCTGATTTGACACACTGAACTCTATCGGAGAAGTAGTTTGTGAACCAGGCGAGGCAGTCATTTGAGAAACCAAGGATGTTGAGTCTGCCGATAATAATACGGTGATTGACAGAGTCGAAAGCCTTGGCCAGGTCTATGAAGATGGCTGAACAGTACTGTCTTTTATCGATGGCGGTTATGATATCGTTTAGTACCTTGAGCTTGGCTGAGGTGCACCTGTGACCAGCTCGGAAACCGGATTGCATAGCGGAGAAGGTACAGTGGGATTCGAAATGGTCAGTGATCTGTTTGTTAACTTGGTTTTCAAAGACTTTAGAAAGGCAGGGCAGGATGGATATAGGTCTGTAACAGTTTGGGTCTAGAGTGTCACCCCCTTTGAAGAGGGGGATGGCCGCGGCAGCTTTCCAATCTTTAGGAATCTCGGACGATACGAAAGAGAGGTTGAACAGACTGGTAATAGGGGTTGCAACAATGGTGGCGGATAATTTTAGAAAGAGAGGGTCCAGATTGTTTAGCCCAGCTGATTTGTATGGGTCCAGGTTTTTGCTCTTTCAGAACATCTGATATCTGAATTCGGGCGAAGGAGAAGCTGGAGAGTCTCGGACAAGTAGCTGCAGGGCAAAGCAGATGGCCGGGGTTGGGGTTGTCCCGATCGTTAGTATAGCTGGACCAAGGCGCAGAGTATGTAGAGTTCCACATATTTATTAAAGAATAAAGTGGATTTTTAGCAAAGACAAAACAAATAAAGAATAAACTAAACGTGACTAACAATGCAGTGCTAGCAGGCAACTAAACATAAACAATATCCCGTAACCCACAGGTGGAAAAAATGCTACTTAAGTATGATCCCCAATTAGAGACAACGATTACCAGCTGCCTCTAATTGAGAATCGTCCAAATCACCAACATAGAAAGTAAATCTAGAACACCACATAGAAAATATAAACTAGTCACGCCCTGACCTACTCTACCATAAAAAATAAATGCTCTCTATGGTCAGAACGTGACAGGGGTAGCCAGGAGGAAAGCATGGCCAGCCTTAGAGAAATGCTTATTGAAATTCTCAATTATCGTGGATTTATCGGTGGTGACAGTGTTTCCTAGCCTCAGTGCAGTGGGCAGCTGGGAGGAGGTGCCCTTATTCTCTTTGGACTTTACAGTGTCCCAAAACATTTTGGGGTTAGAGCTACAGGATGCAAGTTTCTGTTTGAAAAATCTAGCCTTTGCTTTCCTAACTGACTGTGTGTATTAGTTCCTGACTTCCATAAAAAGTTGCATATCGCTGGGACTATTCAATGCTAGTGTAGTCCGCCACAGGATGTTTTTGTGCTGGTCGAGGGCAGTCAGGACTGGAGTGAACCAAGGGCTATATCTGTTCTTAGTTCTACACATTTTTGAAAGGGGCATGCTTATTTAAGATGGTGAGGAAATTACTTTTAAAGAACAACCAGGCATCCTCTACTGACGAGATGAGGTTAATATCCTTCCAGGATACCCGGACCAGGTCGATTAGAAAGGTCTGCTCGCAGAAGTGTTTTAGGGAGCGTTTGACAGTGATGAGGGGTGGTCGTTTGAAAGTGGACCCATAGCGGATGCAGGCAATGAGGCAGTGATCGCTGAAATCCTGACTGAAAACAGCAGAGGTGTATTTGGAGGGCAAGTTGGTCAGGATGATATCTATGAGGTTGCCCATGTTTACGGATTTAGGGTTGTACCTGGTGGGTTCATTGAACATTTGTGTGAGATTGAGGGCATCTACCTTAGATTGTAGGACTGCCGGGGTGTTAAGCATATCCCAGTTTAGGTCACCTAACAAACAAACTCTGAAGATAGATGGGGGCAATCAATTCACATATGGTGTCCAAGGCACAGCTGGGAGCTGAGTGGTGTCCATAACAGGCGGCGACAGTGAGAGACTTATTTCTAGAGAGATTCATTTTTAAAATGAGAAACTTGCACTGTTTGGGCATAGACTTGGAAGTATGATAGAACTTTGCAGGCTATCTCTGCAGTAGATTGCAACTCCTCTCACTTTGGCAGTTCTATCTTGATGGAAAATGTTGCAGTTGAATATGGAAATCTCAGAATTTTTGTTGGCCTTCCTAAGCCAGGATTCAGACACAGCAAGAACATCAGGGTTGGTGGAGTGTGCTAAAGCAGTGAGTAAAACTAACTTAAGGAGGAGGCTTCTGTGTTAACATGCATGAAACCAAGCTTTTAAGGTTACAGAAGTCAACAAATGAGAGTGCCTGTGGACACACATGGCCTGGGTTAACCTCTACATCACCAGAGGAACAGAGGAGGAGTAGGATGAGGGTAAGGCTTAAGGCTATCAAAACTGGTTGTCTAGTGCGTTGGAGACAGAGAATAAAAGGTGCCGATTTCTGGGCGTGGTAGGATAGATTCACAGCATAATGTCCAGGTCGCAGTTGCAAATGAGAACTTGTTCTCAACTAGCCTACCTGGTTAAATAAAGGTGAAATTATTTTTATTTATTTAAATGTACAGAGAGGGGTATGGTAGGGTGCGGGTACAGTGGAGATAAACCTAGGCATTGAGTGGCGATAAGAGAGGTTGGATCTCTGGACGCACTAGTTCTGCTGAGTGAGGTCACCGCATGTGAGGGAGGTGGGACAAAAGAGTTATCTGAGGCATGTTGAGTGGGACTAGGGGCTCCACAGTAAACTAAAACAATACCTTGGCCATATGACATGAACAGCTTGCTAAAGGTGGCTTAAATGTCGGCTAAGATGAGCGAAATGCAAACACTCAGAATTTTCTGTGAAGATATGAAAACTTATTTGGGACTGGGGGGCAGTGTTGGGTAGCTTGGATAAAAAGGTGCCCAGAGTAAACTGCCTGCTACTCAGGCCCAAAAGCTAGAATATGCATATAATTATTATATTTGGATATAAAACACTCTGAAGTTTCTAAAACTGTTTGAATTATGTCTGTGTGTATAACATAACTCATATGGCAGGCTAAAACCTGAGAAAAAAATCCAACCCGGAAGTGGGAAATCTGAGGTTTGTAGTTTTTCAAGTCATTGCCTATCGAATATACAGTGTCTATGGGGTCCTATTGCACTTCCTAAGGCTTCCACTAGATGTCAACAGTCTTTAGAACCTTGTTTCAGGCTTCTACTGTGAAGGAGGAGAGAATGAGAGCTGTTTGAGCCAGAGGTCTGGCAGAGTGCCATGAGCTGATCAAGCATGCGCCCTTGAGAGGTAGCTGCATTACATTGCATTTCTAAATACAAAGGAATTCTCCGGTTGGAACATTATTGAAGATTTATGATAAAAACATCCTAAAGATCGATTCTATACATCGTTTGACATGTTTCTACGAAGTGTAATATAACTTTTTTGACATTTCGTCTGAACAAGTGATTGCGCATTATGCATTTGGATTACTGGGCTAAACGCGCAAACAAAAAGGAGGTATTTTGACATAAATCTATCGAACAAAACAAACATTTATTGTAGAACTGGGATTCCTGGGAGTGCATTCCGATCAAGATCATCAAAGGTAAGTGAATATTTATAACGCTATTTATAACGCTATTTCTGACTTTTCTGACACCTCTCCTTGTTTGGAAAATGGCTAGATGTTTTTCTGTGACTAGAGCTGACCTAACATAATCGCAAGGTGTGCTTTCGCCGTAAAGCCTTTTTGAAATCTGACACAGCGGTTGCATTAAGGAGACGTTTATCTATATTTCCATGCATAATACTTGTATCTTTCATCATTGTTTATTATGAGTATTTCTGTAATTTGATGTGGCTCTCTGCACTTTCACCAGATGTTTGTTTGAGACAATGCATTTCTGATCATAACACACCAATTTTAAATGAGGTTTTTGGACATAAAGGTTAACTCTATCGAACAAACACACATTTATTGTGTAACATGAAGTCCTGTGAGTGCCATCTGATGAAGATCATCAAAGGTTAGTCATTAATTTAATTGCTATTTCTGATTTTTGTGAGCCCTCTCCTTGGCTGGAAAATGGCTGTATGGTTTTCTGTGACTAGGTGCTGACCTAACATAATTGTTTGGTGTGCTTTCGCCGTAAAGCCTATTTGAAATCGGCCACTGTGGCTGGATTTACAAGAAGTTTATCTTTAAAATGGTGTAAAATACTTGTATGTTTGAGGAATTGTTAATTACGGGATTTCTGTTGTTTTGAATTTGGCGCCATTCAATTTCACTGGCTGTTGGCGAGGTGGGACGCTACCGTCCCACATATCCCAGAGAGGTTTTAAGTAATTAACAGTTATTGATAGGGGAGCATAAGTAGCCTATTTCACTATGGACAAATCTAACAGGTTAATTTCCACTTCTCCCAGACTACACCCACCTTCCAACATTCTGTTGCTTTTTCTTTTCTCTCTCCTATCTTTCTTTTCTTTCTTTTAATTTTTGGAAGCCAGATTTGTCTTTAGGAAGCTGAGACACTATTCTCCACTGCACTCCTCACTTGCAATTCACTGCTAGCAAGTACTGTTAGCGCCTGGTTTGGGGACAGGACTGAACCATTTCATGTAAATAGAGGGGGGCAATACAGAGGCTCTCTGGATGTTTATTTTTTTGCCAAAACCAATAAAGAAAAGACACCGTCATTTTTATTAGTACATTGTAAAATATTATATTAATAATAATAGGTTAAAACATTTAAAAAATGTTTTACCTAATGTTCTAATAATTGTTTAGCGCCCCTGTCAGTCACAGGCCCTTAGAATCGTCCTAACCCCCCCTCCCCACCACCACCACCCCATACGGCGCCCATGGTGGTGATAATTTATTAAAGTTAGATCAAAGCTGAATCAATAGTTTCTTAACACCATCTGCTCTAAGTTGCTCACAAAACAGTTTGAGCTATTCAAATGCAAGAAGATCTAAATGCATATTCATGTAGGCTATGCTGTCCCGAAAAATCCTCCTGTTGTCCCTCATTTGGGAATTTGGGTACCTGGCATGAGTGAGAAAAACGAACCTGAAAGTGACCTCCATCAATTATTCGAGTGCATACGCTGGCGTCTTTTTGTTGATCCTGCCCATTTGATAATGGGCCATTCTAAATCTAAACTAATATTACATATTACTAAAGACAAATTTTGAATAGTCTGATGGTTGAAAAGCAACAGAGCGCGCAAGCTTTTTTTTCAACTTTCTCATTCATCAATTGCCTGTAGTCGCATCATGCAGGCCATATATGTTTTGATTTCTAAGACATTCTAAGGTTTGTATCATTCACAACTAAAATTGCCAAACAATTCTAAATCTAGTATATAAGGACCTGTTTCAAATGATAACTTTTATGCTCAACATAGCGACTTCATATGGTGCACATTTCAAATCAAATCAAAGTTTATTTGTCAAGTGGGCTGAATACAACAATGAAATGCTTACTTACGGGCCACTGGATTTGTGATGTACTGGGCCGTACGCGATACCCTCTGTGGTGCTTGCGGTCAGAGGCCGAGCAGTTGCCATACCAGGCAGTGATGCAACCAGTCAGGATGTTCCTGATGTTGCAGCTGTAGAACCGTTTGAGGATCTGAGGACCCATGACAAATCTTTTTAGTTTCCTGAGGGGGAATAGGCTTTGTCATGCCCTCTTCACGACTGTCTTGGTGTGTTTGGACCATTCTAGTTTGTTGGTGATGTGGACACCAAGGAACTTGAAGCTCTCAACCTGCTCCTCTACAGCCCCGTCGATGAGAATGGGGGCATCCACAATCATCTCCTTATTCTTGGTTACATTGAGGGATAGGTTGTTATTCTGGCACCATCCAGCCAGGTCTCTGACCTCCTCCCTATAGGCTGTCTCGTTGTTGTCGATCAGGCCTACCACTGTTGTGTCGTCTGCAAACTTAATCATGGTGTTGGAGTTATGCCTGGCCATGCTTGCCTCGAAGCGAGCATAGAAGTGATTTAGCCTGTCTGGTGGGTGAACAGGGAGTACAGGAGGGGACGGAGCAAGCACCCCTGATTGGCTCCAGTGTTGAGGATCAGCATGCAGATGTGTTGCTACATACATTCTTGTCTGCTAAATGAACACGCCTACAGCCCATGGCATGGCGCATAGCCAGATATCATACAGTAGACCAACTCATATTCTGTTCTTCTGAAATACATACATTTCTTCATATCAGAATATTTCTTCAGACCTGCCTAAAATTCATAATGGATTTATTGTGATGGTGTATATTAAATTGATTTATTCACATTTTTAAATGTAGATCTTCCAAAGACGTGAACCAGCTGCTTGTGTGGAGGCCTGGAGATGCTTACTGTGAGACCTGCTGCCTTTTGCATGACAATAACTGTCTGACAACATCTCATGATCTCCACAGCCCTAGTTGGGTTAAATGCAGAAGATACACTACCTTTCAAAAGTTTGTGGTCACTTAGAAACGTCCTTGTTTTTGAAAGAAAAGCAATTTTTTTGTCCATTAATAAAATAACATCAAATTAATCAGAAATACAGTGTAGACATTGTTAATGTTGTAAATTACTATTATAGCTGGAAATGGATAATTTAAAAAAATGTAATAGCTACATAGGCGCACAGAGGCCCATTATCAGCAACCATCACTCCTTTTTTCCAATGGCACGTTGTGTTAGCTAATCCAAGTGTATCATTTTAAAAGGCTAATTGATCATTACAAAAACCTTGTGAAATCATGTTAGCACAGCTGAAAACTGTTGTCCTAATTAAAGAAGCAATAAAACGGCCCTTCTTCAGACTAGTTGTGTATCTGGAGGATCAGCATTTGTGGGTTCGATTACAGGCTCAAAATGGCAAAAAACAAATAACTGTCTTATGAAACTCGTCAGTCTATTCTTGTTCTGAGAAATTAAGGATATTCCATGCAAGAAATTGCCAAGAAACGGAATATCTCGTGAAATGCTGTGTACTACTCCCTTCACAGGACAGCGCAAACTGGAACTAACCAGAATAGAAAGAGGAGAGGAATGCCCCGGTGCACAACTGAGTAAGAGGACAAGTACATTAGAGTGTCTAGTTTGAGAATCAGACACCTCACAAGTTCTCAACTGTCAGCTTCATTAAATAGTACCCGCAAAATACCAGTCTATAAAATACCAAGTGGCGACTCCGGGATGTTGGCCTTCTATAAAATCAAGCACACAGCCATGCAATATCCATAGACAAGCATTGGCAGTAGAATGAACTTACAGAAGAGCTCAGTGACTTTTAACTTGGTACCATCATAGGATGCCACCTTTCCAACAACTCAGTTCGTCAAATTTCTGCCCTGCTAGAGCTGCCCCTGCCCTGCTAGAGCTGCTGTTATTGTGAAGTGGAAACGTCTAGGAGCAATAACGGCTCAGCCGCGAAGTGGTAGGCCTCACAAGCTCTCAGAACGGGACCTTTGAATGCTGAAGCGCGTAGCGAGTAAAACTCATCTGTCCTTGGTTGCGACACTCACTACCGAGCTCCAAACAGCTTCTGGAAGCAACGTCAGCACAAAAACTGTTCATGGGGAGCTTCATGAAATGGGTTTCCATGGCCACTTCACCATCTGGCAGTCCGATGGACGAATCTGGGTTTGGCAATTGCCAGCAGAACTTTAACTTCCACAATGCATAGTGCCAGCTGTAAAGTTTGTTGGAGGGGGGAAAATGGTCTGTGGCTGTTTTCCAGTGAAGGGAAATCTTAACGCTACAGTATACAATGATATTCTAGATGATTCTGTGCTTCCAACTTTGTGGTAACAGTTTGGGGAAGGCCGTTTCCTGTTTCAGCATGACTATGCCCCCGTGCACAAAGCGAGGTCCATACAGAAATTGTTTGTTGAGATCATTGTAGAAGAATTCGAATGGTCTGCACAGAGCCCTTTCCTCAACCACATCGAACGACTTTGGGATGAATTGGAACGCCGACTGCGAGCCAGGCCTAATCGCCCAACATCAGTGCCCAACCTCACTAATGCTCTTGTGACTGAATGGAAGCAAGTCCCCGCAGCAATGTTCCAACGTCTAGTAGAAAGCCTTCCCAGAAGCGTGGAGGCTGTTATAGCAGCAAATGGGGAACCAACTCCATATTAATGGCCATGATTTTGGAATGAGATGTTTGATGAGCAGGTGTCCACGTACCTTTTGGTATGTTACCCCTTGGCAGCGTTATCAGAAAGCATGGAATTGATTTTCTCTGCTATGCAGACGAAACACAACTTTACATTTTGTGTCACCAGAGGATTTTTGCTCCACAGATAAATTATCACACTGATTAAAGTGTAGTGATTTAAAAAATACTTGGATGGCTCACAACTTCCTCCAGCATTTATCAAGACAAGGCTGAGGTACTTATTATTGGAGCCAAGGCACAGAGCGAACCTGGCTGCACATTTTAATTCAAAAAGGGTGAACATCAGGTAAAAATCTGTGTCATTTCAGATTCTGAACTCAATTTCGAATCACACATTAGGAACCTGAGGAACGTTGCAGTTTATATCTCAGGCTGATACAGAGAGACTCATCCATGCTTTTTTTTTTACAAGCAGGCTTGGCTACTGTAACGCTCTCCTGTCAAAGCCTAGGACCAAGAGGCATGGAAAGTCAGCCTTGAGTTATTATGCCCCCTGCCTCTGGAATAGTCTGTAAGAGAACCTGAGCGGGGCCGAAACTGTGGACATATTTTAAAGAGATCTTAAAACCTTTTTAGCTTTGCTTTTCCTTAGGGTGCTTGTTTAGACTTTCAGTTTTTTTGTATTATTCTTTAGTTTTTTTATCCTCTTTATGTTTGTTCCGTGGTAAATATTTCTGTTTTTATTTTCATCGTTTTTCATTTGTACTTTTTCCTGTGAAGCGCATTGCGTTGCGTTCATGTGTGAAATGTGCTGTATAAAAAAAGCTTGATTTGATTTAGTCATTCTTAAGAAGAGGTTTGGTCAAAATCAGATGTCGGGTACTATATTTATTGAATATTTTATGAATCCTATCAATTCAAATGGCCAATTTGTGTGCAAACAATTAGCGACATTTCTCAGAGTTAAAATAATAACTTAAAAGGCTGCGTTATGAAACACTTCCACTTGCATATAGCCCTAAATGTCTGTGATATAGTGGTAGTAAAGAAATGTATTGCACTTCAGATAAATATTTGTAAAACCACATTTGAATCTATATGAAGTTATTTGTTTGTTTACTGTCCAGTCAATGTTTACAAGCAGCAGTGTCTTCCTGGTTCATTGGTTGTCGTTCCTGCAGAGATCTACAGTATTTAGATAATAAACATGAGAAGGTGCAATGTCTGAAGTCGCAAGTTTTGCTTTTGCCAAAAGCACTTTTCTATCCTTTGACTGACAGATTCAATTCTATTCTATATTATATCAAATACGTGGTGTGTGTTTACCGTGACATATTGGTCCATTAGTTTATTATTTTCTCCATCAAGCTCAATCCATGCAGACCTATGATGCCGGCTGGTTGACTCAGTTTACACTGGTATCTCATAATCTATTTTAGTCTAATCTAACCTGAACACAATCTAATATAATCTAACACAACCACTGTAGCTGGCTGCTCTCTGTCACTCACTCCTTTCCCCTCCTCCTCCCTCCCTCTCCCCTCATCCACTCATTCACCCAGTTGCTCTCCTCCTGCCACTCCATGCCACACCACTCCTCTCTGACTGACTGTAGGCTACAGTCACCAACACAAGCTGTATGTGTCTTGTAACATCTCAGTCTGCATCCCAAATGGCACCCTATTCCCAATGTAGTTTACTACTTTTGACCAGGGCCCATAGGGCTGTACCTGCTATAAAGTCTCAGTCTAATCTACTGTACTCGACATCCTCCTGATCCTGAAAGGAGCTTGGCAGCCAGCCAGCAGGCGGGTTGGTGTCGTCTCCCTACCCTCAAAAGTCAGAACGCAGCACCCTCAACCCTCCACCCTAGACTCTGTGCCTTCAAATAGATGTCTCATCCATAATGCACTAGTACCAGTTCTGCAGATGTGGTTCATGGGACAGACTGATGGACTGATACACATGGAAGCATGTATGAGTACGCATGCGTGGCACACACACACGGTTCATGGGATAGACAGATCGACAGACAGACTAACAGGGAAAGACACAAAGGGACTAATAGATCTGGGTTCAAATACTATTTGAATTCTTTCAAATACATAGAGTTTGCTTTTGCCTGTCTGGAGTGCCAGATGAATAGGGTTTGCAGTTGTGTGACTATTCTATTGGTCCTGCTGCACCAGGCAAGCCCAATCAAGCCCAGTTTAAGTATTTGAGATGATATCAAATAGTATTTGAACCCAGGTCTGCTGACAGATATCTTCACTGAAATGCTTGGGTGCAGCCCACAGGACAGGACAGGGCTTCACTGCCAACCCCAAGACAGGGAGTCATCTATATCTCTCTCTCTTTCTCTCTCTCTCTCTCAATCTCTCTCTCTCTCTCTCTCTAACATTGTGGATGGAGTTTAGCTTTCAAGCCCTTTCTTCATGTTTTATTCACTTCATACTGCTCATACTGAATTCAAATTGATGTCCCTCTCCTCTCTCCTCCTTAGGCTGACTGTTTCCCGCAACCTGTGTTATAAATTATGAATCTTAAACTTCACTGGAAATTTCTCATAGACTTCTTCAGTCTTAATTGTAGGCTATAACGACAAGTGGTGCAGTCTTGGTGCATATGTCACTATGAACTTTAAAAAAAAAAAATATATATATATATATACAGTGGGGAGAACAAGTATTTGATACACTGCCGATTTTGCAGGTTTTCCTACTTACAAAGCATGTAGAGGTCTGTCAATTTTATCATAGGTACACTTCAACTGTGAGAGACGGAATCTAAAACAAAAATCCAGAAAATCACATTGTATGGTTTTTAAGTAATTAATTTGCATTTTATTGCATGACATAAGTATTTGATACATCAGAAAAGCAGAACTTAATATTTGGTACAGAAACCTTTGTTTGCAATTACAGAGATCATACGTTTCCTGTAGTTCTTGACCAGGTTTGCACACACTGCAGCAGGGATTTTGGCCCACTCCTCCATATAGACCTTCTCCAGATCCTTCAGGTTTCGGGGCTGTTGCTGGGCAATACGGACTTTCAGCTCCCTCCAAAGATTTTCTATTGGGTTCAGGTCTGGAGACTGGCTAGGCCACTCCAGGACCTTGAGCTGCTTCTTACGGAGCCACTCCTTAGTTGACCTGGCTGTGTGTTTTCGGGTCGTTGTCATGCTGGAAGACCCAGCCACGACCCATCTTCAATGCTCTTACTGAGGGAAGGAGATTGTTGGCCAAGATCTCGCGATACATGGCCCCATCCATCCTCCCCTCAATACGGTGCAGTCGTCCTGTCCCCTTTGCAGAAAAGCATCCCCAAAGAATGATGTTTCCACCTCCATGCTTCACGGTTGGGATGGTGTTCTTGGGGTTGTACTCATCCTTCTTCTTCCTCCAAACACGGCGAGTGGAGTTTAGACCAAAAGCTCTATTTTTGTCTCATCAGACCCCCATGACCTTACTTAAAAATCATACAATGTGATTTTCTGGACTTTTGTTTTAGATTCCGTTTCTCACAGTTGAAGTGTACCTATGATAAAAATTACAGATCTCTACATGCTTTGTAAGTAGAAAACCTGCAAAATCGGCAGTGTATCAAATACTTGTTCTCCCCACTGTATATTAAAAAACGTAACCTTTATTTAACTAGGCAAGTCAGTTAAGAACAAATTCTTATTTACAATGACAGCCTACCTGGGAACAATCGGTTAACTGCCTTGACCAGTGGAAGAATGACAGATTTTTACCTTGTCAGCTCGGAATTCTTGATCCAGCAATCTTTCGGTTACTGGCCCAACGCTCTAACTGCTAGGCTACATGCTGCCCCTTTTGTTGTGGATTGTACACTATATTTATAATTGTGTAGATGTTCAAAATGTGTGTGTGTGTGTGTGTGTGTGTGTGTGTGTGTGTGTGTGTGTGTGTGTGTGTGTGTGTGTGTGTGTGTGTGTGTGTGTGTGTGTGTGTGTGTGTGTGTGTGTGTGTGTGTGTGATGCATCGCAGTGTACCAGCACCAGCAGGATCAGCGGGAGAGTTGAATTGAGGGATTGACTGTTCTCGGTTGAAGTATTCCCTAGAACACACATACACAAGGGCCCCTGACATGGTAGTGCAGTGGAGGGCCTGTCAGTGTACAGCCAGCCGTGACATCCAAAGAACAGCACACAGACACACACACCCACAAACACACTGTGGATCCTTCTACGTGTCTGACTACATGTCACCCTACCACCACCACCACACTGTCTCCTGTTTTGCTATTATCTTCAAGGTTTGCTTATGGTCTTACGCACAAGAAATAATAAATAAGTAGAACACGAGAAAGTAAGAAGTTATAATCAGGGTCAGTTCCAGTACCATATTGATAATGTGCAGGGATACTGGAGTGACAGAGTGTCACGACATCCTCCAAAGTCGGTTCCTCTCCTTGTTCCGGCGGTGTTCGGCGGTCGACAACACCAGTCTTCTAGCCATCCACCTTTCATTTTCCATTTGTTTTGTCTTGTTTTCCTGCACACCTGGTTTACATCTCATCATCATTACTATGTGTATTTAGCCCTCTGTTCCCTCCAAGTCTGTGTGGGTTATTGTTTATTTGTCAAGGTTGGCATGCTTCCGGCTGGTTTGCGCCTGGTTTTGTTTCATGCCCGTGCTTTGTAGCAGCCGGTACTTTGTACTTGGGTTTTGTACTTTGTGCTGCCTCACTTGTTCTTTGGGCATTTGTTTTGTGACGCGGTTGCATTCTGTATTATGATTTCCTAAGTAAAGTGCCTTGTCTACTCATCTCTGCTCTCCTGCACCTGACTTCCATGCACCAGTTACACCCACCATTGATACAGAGGTGGATCTGTACAGGGACTGGCGTTGTACAGTATGATTGTATATGAGTGTGTGTGTACAGTGAGTATAAATATGTGTGCATGTTACAGTATGTGTGTGCTGGAGTGTCAGTGTGCGTGAATGTATAGACTCCTGCAAATGTGCATAGAGACAGTGCAAAAATAAAATACAAGGGTCAACTCAGATGTACCGGTTGCCGTACGAAAGCAGAGAGAATAGTCTATGGCTTGGGTGGCTGGAGTCTTTAAAGATTTTCCAGGCCTTCTATTCACACCTCTTGATATAGGGGTCCTGGATGACAGGGAGCTCGGCCCCAGTGATGTACTGGGCTGTCTGCACCACCCTCTGTAGCACCATGCGATCGAGGGCGGTGCTGTTGCCATACCAAGCGGTGATGCAGCGAGTCAAGATGCTCTCAATGGTGTAGCTGTATAACTTCTTGAGGATTTAAGGGCCCATGCCAAACCTTTTCAACTTCCTGTGGGGGATGAGGTGCTATCACGTCTTCTTTATGACTGTGTGTGTCAGTGGAGGCTGGTGGAAGGAGCTGTAGGAGGATAGGCTCATTGTAATGGCTGGAATGGAATTCATGGTACAGAGTCAAATATATGATTTCCATATGTTTGATGTGTTTGATACAGTTCCATTTATTCCATTCAAGCCATTACAATGACAAGCCATTACAATGACATTAGCCATTACAATGATTTTGGCCACTAAATGACAGCAGTGTATGTGCAAAGTTGTAGACTGATCCAATGAACCATTGTATTTCTGTTAAAAATATTGTATCAGGACTGCCCAAATGTGCCTAATTTGTTTATTAATAACTTTTCATGTTCAAAACTGTGCACTCACCTCAAACAATAGCATGGTATTATTTCACTGTAATGCAGTTAGATTAACAAGAATGTAAGCTTTCTGCCAATATCAGATATGTCTATGTCCTGGGAAAGGTTCTTGTTACTTACAACCTCATGCTAATCGCATTAGCCTACGTTAGCTCAACCGTCCCGCAGGGGACCCACCGATCCTGAAGAGGTTTTAACAAGGACAACACACATGTCTTTCCATCATTGTATGATTTTTTTGTGTGCAAATGAACTCAAGTTTACAGACAATGTCAAATGTGATATATCGAAACACCTGGGTGAGTTGGGTGTGCAATTAAGCAGGTGCTTTCCCGAAATGGACGACACAAACAACTGCATTCGTTATCCCTGTCATGCCCTGCCTCCAGTCCACTTACCGATATCTGAACAAGAGAGCCTCATAGGAATTTCAAAGGCGGTTCTGTGAAAATTTAATTTAATCAGAAGCCACTGCCAGATTTCTGGATTGGGCTGCACTCAGAGTATCCTGTCTTGGCAAATCACGCTGTTAAGACACTGATGCCCTTTGCAACCATGTACCTACTTGAGAGTGGATTCTCGGTCCTCACTAGCATGAAAACTAAATACAGGCACAGACTGTGTGTGGGAAATGATTTAAGACCGACTCTCTCCAATACAACCCAAAATTGCAGAGTTATGAGCATCCTTTCAAGCACACCCTTCTCATTAACCTGTGGTGAGTTATTCACCATTTTCGATTAACAAATAAAGTTTTATATGTAAGATGGCAAAATAAAGAGCAAAATAATTTATTATTATTATTATATTACTATTTTTCCCTGGTCCTATAAGAGCTCTTTGTCACTTCCCACGAGCCGGGTTGTAACAAAAACTCACCTATTCTTATGTTTAATAAATGTATTGATTAGTGTGTGTGTAGCAGGCTTACAATGATGGCAAAAAAAAGTGCGCTGACCCTGGTGCTAGAGGGGGTACGCAGCAGGAGGTTGAATGTTTGAAGGGGTTTGGGACGATAAAAAGTTTGGAAACCACTGTGCTAGAAAACCAGTTTGGATTTAAATATTACTTTTGTATGACTGAAGCCTTTAGTGAGAAGTCTAATTCTTTAATATTTAATCATTTCTGCCCTCCAAATTCATATTCATTATATAAATAGGCCTGTTTAATTTGGTCTGGCTTAATGTTCCAAATACTGTATATTCTCTGCTCATACCATTTTTAAAAAACAAGTCACTAGGTGTAGGCAAGACCATAAGCAAGTAGGTAAACTGGGATATGACTAAAGAGTTAATCAGGGTGATTTTTCCACAAATAGACAGGTATTTTCCTTTCGATGGTAGCAAAATCTTATCTATTTTTGCTAACTTTCTATTAAAATGTATTGTAGTGAGATAATTTCTTTCTTTCGGGGTCTGAATACAGATTGTGTCCACTTCACCGTCAGACCATTTTATTGGTAAACTACACGGTAATGTAAAAGTTACAATTTTTTGTGATCCAATACGTAATATCATAATTTGGTTGTAATCCAGAGAGGTTAGAAAACATATTTAGATCCTCTATGAGGCTGTGGAGGGATTCAAATTGTGTATTTAAAAGAAAACATGAATCATTAGTGTACAATGACACCTTTGTTTTTAAGCCCTGTATTTCTAGCCCCTTGCTATTGTTGTTTGATCTAATTTTAATAGCTATCATTTCAATGGCTATAATAAATAGATATGCTGATAGTGGACAACCTTGTTTTACTCCTCTTGACAGTTTAATACTTTCTGAGAAGTAGTCATTATTAGCTATTTTACACCTAGGGTTTACTATACATATCTTTAACCCATTGAATAAGAGATTCTCCAAAATGTAAATATTCCAGGCATTTATATATACATTTGTTGTACTTTATGTAAAGCCTTTTCAAAGTCAGCTATGAATACCAGGACTAGTTTAGCTATTTTTCATAATGTTTGATTGTTTCCAGTGCTTGTCTTATGTTATCTCCAATGTATCGTCCATGTAAAAAAGAACACCTGCCTGTTTAGGATGAATAATATCCAACAATACCTTTTTAATTCTATGCACTTTGCATTTTGCTAGAATTTTTGCAAGTGGACTGAATCTTTATATTTACCACTTGGGTCCTATTTCAGTAATACATTAAAGCAGACCTTCTTGTTGAGTATCTGATAATTTACCATTTTTATATGAGTGGTTAGAACATGCGAATAACAGTCCTCTGAGTACATCAAAAAAGGTTTTGTACACATCAACTGGTAGGCCATCCAGCCCTGGAGTTTTCCTGGACTTAAAGGCTTAAATTGCATCAAGAAGTTCCTCCTCTGTAATTTGGCCTTCACATGAGTGTTTCTGTACAGGTGTTAATTTTGCATTCATTTTACATTATTAATCCTTACAATTAACTTTGGTTAGTGGAGATGGAAGAGACTGAAATGAAAACATAATGCTTAAAGTACTTTGCTTCCTCTTTCAAAATATTGTTTTGTGAATCATGTGTGACTCCGTCATTTCTAACAAGTTTCAATTAATTATTTTTGGTAGCATTTCTATGTTGACAATTTAAAATGAATTTGGTGCATTTTTCTCCTTATTCCACAGTTCGCTTTATTTTTATAAAAAATGTATTGCACTTGATCTTTCTTGAATATGTTCCTCCATTTCTTTTTGTTTTTCCTCTATGGTACAGTTTTTATCGCTATCTATCTGTACTGTTAGTCCCTCCTTTATCAATATGAATAATTTTTTTACCTAAATTGCTTTTCCTTTAAAGATTAGTATTGAATTGCATGGCCTCTAATGGCACATTTAAAAGTTTCACATACAGTAAGGAGAACTGCTGTACCTACTGTATATTATGTCAGAAAAAGTCAGTTGTATATTCTGGTTAAAAACACCTTGTCATCCAATAGGCTTATAATTACATTTCCAATATCTTTGCCCATGTGAAAATTCTGTAAGGGTAATGTATATGCCAATTATCTGATGGTCCAACAGCATTCTGTCCTCTATCAACACTTTTTTTTTTTTTTTTTTTTTTTACATCTGGTGCTAGCGAGAATGACATAAAAAAGTAGTCAAGATGACTAGCAAATGAATTACTTTAAAATCATACAATGTGATTTGCTGGATTTTTGTTTTCGATTCTGTCTCTCACAGTTGAAGTGTACCTATGATACAAATTACAGACCTCTACATGCTTTGTAAGTAGGAAAACCTGCAAAATCGTCATTGTATCAAATACTTGTTCTCCCCACTGTATGTCCCTTCCATTTTCAGTAATTTAGAGCATTTACACTATAATGAACTTTGATTATCTTACAGTAACAATTATCTAAATATAGATACATTTGTTTGAATAACCAAATGATAGAATCAGAATCAGACAGACAATTCCTTTCTATCAGTCCCACACAATATGATATGGCTGTAAGAAAGTTAAATGTAACAGAGTAACTAAGAGAGTAACTAAGAAGACCAGTGGAGGTAGTGATATAGGTAAAAGAATGACAATGAAGAGGGAGAGAAAGGGGGGGCGAAGGAAAGAAAGAGTGCCGGATAGGATAGAAAGAAAGGAGCCCTAATGACGTGGCAAAGGGTTGTGTATCGGAGAGGGAGGAGGGGGTAGAGTGAAACAGAGAGGGATAGACTGCTTATAAGCACTCTACAGTTCACTTCACCGCTAGCCTGGAGAGAGAGAACACCACGACTGAGTAGCAGAGCAAGAGAGCGAGAGAGCGAGATAGACAGAGGGGGAGAGAGCTTTCTCTTCCTACCTCCAACAGAGTAAGTACCCACCATACATTGTATCTTTCTCAAAACTATTCAGCTGCTTCTGTTCTAGTCTATTCTCTCTGCATGCATAGGCATTCTGCAGAGAACAGAACATTTGTATTGTATTATTTTCTTGATGCGTTTTTTTTTTTTTGATTTAAACTTGGTGAATTTTCTTTTATCAAAATTAGATCAATCAAAACCTAAGAAAGAGTTTATCTTCCAGTATCTTGAGCTGAAATTAGAGTCTTATCAAGTTCATACAACAGCTACTGCTTCTGTTAAAATGTTTAGCACTCTGGGACAACTCTCATGGGTAGCAGCTTTTTGCCTGGCTACCCAGACTCTTTGCTCCTGCCAAATGCTACGCCACGCCCACAGACGGTAGTTTCTTCTCCCAATGAGTCTGGATCTGCGTGCTTCCCCGAGCCTACACCGAATGCAATCACACTCGGGGCCGTCTGATTGGTCCCAGAAGTTGATGGGTTGGGCGAGAGCCAGAACACACATGGGTATAGTGGCGATTTGAAACTTCCTCATTGGCTTTGATACTCTGATTGGTTCGAGACGATCCAACCGCTGATTACTTTGTTTTGTATAAACGCCCCTCATTTTGACGTCACCACAAACGACTTCAACGATGGCAGTCTCAGACTTGAAGTATGTAGCGAACGACAGAGCAGTGGAAACAATTCAGTTTGAGTCGTCAGGCAACTGTGCATGTTAAGAAATATGACATCTGATTTAATCTTTCATTGTTCCTTCTCTCAAGCTTACAGTATTGTCAGTCTTATGTCCAATAAACTTGATGTCCAGTGACATGATTCTTGCTCCATTGATGACACTGCTGGTGAATGGTTCTGGTGTATTCTGGGTTATTGCAGAACTGCTGTTATGTTCAACCAGCTCTCACAGTCTCACGTCAGAATTAGACGTTCATCCATGTTTCTCAAATGTCAAATTTCAAAGTTGTTCCAAACGTCAAAATGCAAAGTATTCACGGTTAAGTTTAGGCATTAACTCATATATTTAAAAGTTAGGGTTAAGTTCAGGCGTTAACTCCAAATACTTAAGGTTTTAACTATGAATGGTTAAGTTAAGATTTGGGATTGGCTTAAAATAAAAATAATATCAAAAACATATTTTTATTGATGTATTTGAACTTGCTACCTTTGGAATCAGAGGCAGATGTTACGCCAATCCACCATCCCCGTCCACAACGCCCTAGAAAACCCGAAATCTACTTCAAGGTGACAGCGCTCACTGTTGCCCCTAGTGGTCAGTTTCTATGTCATCTCCCGACGTCTTCAGACATGGATGGACGTCGAATACTGACTTGTAATCAAGGGTGACCTAGCTGGTTATGTTCAGTAGCTGAGGAGAGGCAGGGGTGGGGAAGAAGCTGTGCATATACTGGCAGGCATTCATGCTTTATCCTCTCTTCTGTGTGTGTGTGTGTCCGTGTGTCCGTGTGTGTGTGTGTGTGTGTGTCCGCGTGTGTGTGTGTGTGTGTCCGCGTGTGTGTGTGTCCGCGTGTGTGTGTGTGTGTGTGTGTGTGTGTGTGTGTGTGTGTGTGTGTGTGTGTGTGTGTGTGTGTGTGTGTGTCCGCGTGCGTGTGTGTTTATGCGCTCAATGTGTGTATGCGCTCAGTGTGTGATTGTGCTCTCAGTGTATGTGTGTGTGCTGTATATGTGTGGAGGGAAGGAGTGCATTTGGGACCGCTATGCTTCCTGTGTGGGGTCAATTAAATACTGCGTGAGACAGAGCACTAAAAGCCTGTCCTGTGAGGAGAGGTGTGCCTTCTGTGTGTGTGTGTGTGCGTGTGTGTGCGTGTGTTGGTGTGTGCATGTGTGTGTGCATTCATATTTGTGCGTGCGTGTGTGTGTGTGTGTGTGTTTGCACTGGTGTGTCAGATTGCAATGCTTTGATTAAATTTGATGAACCAGCTCAGTCTAGAGAGGTGAAGACTCTGTTTCCTTCCTGTCTCAAGAAAAATACTCTTTAGTCAATCTACGAGTCGTTTTCTGTTGGAATACAAGTGGAAATATAATGGAAATGTGTGCCCTCTATACAGCTGGTTACACTTTAGAATTTCATGAATAAGTCATTACAAATGCTTGTAATTGTTAATAAATTCCTCATTACATGCCTCATTTTAAAACATTATAAAGGTTCATACATGCTTATAACAAGTTATAAAGCATTACATGTGCAGGCATTAAGTACATTCGTATCCTGTGTTACCCTGTTGGTTTACAAGGCAAGCCCTATCTAGGACACCTCACAACCCCATATTTACAACAATTCACCCACCAGAATGAACTAAAACCAAGTTCCCCAGTAGTAGAACCATAGAGGACTCTTGACAGAGACAGAGATGAGTGCTCTATATCTCCCGATGGCCAAAACGTCCATGCACTGACAGCTGCCATCTTTTCACTCATTATTGAATTTGAAGTAGGCTGCTGAGTGCCATGCTTTCAATATAAACCTTATCCATAACAACAGAATGTCTTAGATAATTAGCAGTATTCTTTTCAGATGTGCAAATTAAAAAAGAAAAGGCAAAATGATACGAATTGAATGACTTTAAGGGGGGAACAATATACATATTCATACATGTATGAAAAGGACATTCCTAAATCCCTCTCATCAATACAATAATCCCGACACACCAATTGTACAAAGCTGAATCCAGGGATAGCCTAATTAGGCCAAATTCTAAATAACATGCACTAACCAGAAGGATTCAGACATTAAAGGATGCCTGCAGCACAGTACTGTAGGTACTACAGTAGGTACAGTACATGGTGGCTGTACTATATGGATTAGCTGAATAAAGTAGTGTTTGGTGATGTATAATACACAGGAGGCATGCAGCACAGTGCTGCAGCTCTAGGTACAGTACATGGCTTCTATGGGTCTAATGAAGATGCAATTCAAATGTGAAGGGTGCAGGCAGCACAGTACTGTAGGTACACATGATGGCTGTATATGGGTTAGCTCCAGTAGCTCCTCAGTGGAGATACTTTGAAGCAGCAGCAGCTCGGTGGAGTCAGGTTGAGGAGTCCCTGTGGGGATAAAAGACTAAGTATTCACAGCAACAGCACAGCGATGCAAGGCCAAGCCCACAGCCAGCCAGGCAGCCAGCCTAGTTGATGAAAGAAATGGCACCTTAGTCACTATAATAGTGCACAGCTTTCTACTAGGGCCACCAGGCTCTGGTCAAAAGAAGTGCACTGCATAGGGAAACCCTGGTCAAAAGTAGTGTACTTACTCAGGGTTGGGTAGGTTACTTTCTAAATGTAATCCGTTACAGTTACTAGTTACCTGTCCAAAACTGTTATCAGTAATGTAAACTTTTGGACTACCCAAATTCTGTAACGTAATTACATTCCGAGAATGCCAAGAGTGTTTGAAGAGGTCATTAAGGCAAAGGGTGGCTACTTTGAAGAATCTAAATTATAAAATATATTTCGATTTCTTTAACCCTTTTTTGGTTACTACATGATTCCATGCGTGTTTTTAAAAAATAGTTTTGATGTCTTCAATATTATTCTACAATGTAGAAAATAGTAAAAATAAAGAAAAACCCTTGAATGAGTAGGTGTGTCCAAACTTTTGACTGGTACTGTATGTGTGTGTGTGTGTATATATACAGTGGGGAGAACAAGTATTTGATACACTGCCGGTTTTGCAGGATTTCCTACTTACAAAGCATGTAGAAGTCTGTCATTTTTATCATAGGTTCACTTCAACTGTGAGAGACGGAATCTAAAACAAAAATCCAGAAAATCACATTGTATGATTTTAAAGTATTTCATTTGCATTTTATTGCATGACATACAGTGGGGCAAAAAAGTATTTAGTCAGCCACCAATTGTGCAAGTTCTCCCACTTAAAAAGATGAGAGAGGCCAGTAATTTATCATAGGTACACTTCAACTATGACAGACAAAATGAGAAAAAAAACCAGAAAATCACATTGTAGGATTGTTAATGAATTTATTTGCAAATAATGGTGGAAAATAAGTCTTTGGTCACCTACAGCAGGATTTCTGGCTCTCACAGACCTGTAACTTCTTCTTTAAGAGACTCCTCTTTCCTCTACTCGTTCCCTGTATTAATGGCACCTGTTTGAACTTGTTATCAGTATAAAAGACACCTGTCCACAACCTCAAACAGTCACACTCCAAACTCCACTATGGCCAAGACTAAAGAGCTGTCAAAGGACACCAGAAACAAAATTGTAGACCTGCACCAGGCTGGGAAGACTGAATCTGCAATAGGTAAGCAGCTTGGTTTGAAGAAATCAACTGTGGGAACAATTATTAGGAAATGGAAGACATACAAGACCACTGATAATCTCCCTCGATCTGGGGCTCCATGCAAGATCTCACCCCGTGGGGTCAAAATGATCACGAGAACAGCGAGCAAACATCCCAGAACCACACGGGGGGACCTAGTGAATGACCTGCAGAGAGCTGGGACCAAAGTAACAAAGCCTACCATCAGTAACACACTACGCCGCCAGGGACTCAAATCCTGCAGTGCCAGACGTGTCCCCCTGCTTAAGCCAGTACATGTCCAGGCCCGTCTGAAGTTTGCTAGAGAGCATTTGGATGATCCAGTGGCTTCGTAAGAAGCATTTCAAGGTCCTGGAATGGCCTAGCCAGTCTCCAGATCTCAACCCCATAGAAAATCTTGGGTGGGAGTTGAAAGTCCGTGTTGCCCAGCAACAGCCCCAAAACATCACTGCTCTAGAGGAGATCTGCATGGAGGAATGGGCCAAAATACCAGCAACAGTGTGTGAAAACCTTGTGAAGACTTACAGAAAATGTTTGACCTCTGTCATTGCCAACAAAGGGTATATAACAAAGTATTGAGATAAACTTTTGTTATTGACCAAATACTTATTTTCCACCATAATTTGCAAATAAATTCATTAAAAATCCTACAATGTGATTTTCTGGATTTTTTCCCCTCATGTTGTCTGTCATAGTTGAAGTGTACCTATGATGAAAATTACAGGCCTCTCTCATCTTTTTAAGTGGGAGAACTTGCACAATGGTGGCTGACTGAATACTTTTTTGCCCAACTGTAAGTATTTGATACATAAGAAAAACAGCACTTATATTTGGTACAGAAACCTTTGTTTGCAATTACAGAGATCATACGTTTCCTGTAATTCTTGACCAGGTTTGCACACACTGCAGCAGGGATTTTGGCCCACTCCTCCATACAGACCTTCTCCAGATCCTTCAGGTTTTGGGGCTGTCGCTGGGCAATACGGACTTTCAGCTCCCTCCAAAGATTTTCTATTGGGTTCAGGTCTGGAGACTGGCTAGGCCACTCCAGGACCTTGAGATGCTTCTTACGGAGCCACTCCTTAGTTGCCCTGGAAGACCCAGCCACGGTCGTTGTCATGCTGGAAGACCCAGCCACGACCCATCTTCAATGCTCTTACTGAGGGAAGGTGGTTGTTGGCCAAGATCTCACGATACATGGCCCCATCCATCCTCCCCTCAATATGGTGCAGTCGTCCTGTCCCCTTTGCAGAAAAGCATCCCCAAAGAATGATGTTTCCACCTCCATGCTTCACGGTTGGGATGGTGTTCTTGGGGTTGTGCTCATCCTTCTTCTTCCTCCAAACACGGCGAGTGGAGTTTAGACCAAAAAGCTCTATTTTTGTCTCATCAGACCACATGACCTTCTCCCATTCCTCCTCTGGATCATCCAGATGGTCATTGGCAAACTTCAGACAGGCCTGGACATGCGCTGGCTTGAGCAGGGGGACCTTGCGTGCACTGCAGGATTTTAATCCATGACGGCGTAGTGTGTTACTAATGGTTTTCTTTGAGACTGTGGTCCCAGCTCTCTTCAGGTCATTGACCAGGTCCTGCCGTGTAGTTCTGGGCTGATCCCTCACCTTCCTCATGATCATTGATGCCCCACGAGGTGAGATCTTGCATGGAGCCCCAGACCGAGGGTGATTGACTGTCATCTTGAACGTCTTTCATTTTCTAATAATTGCGCCAACAGTTGTTGCCTTCTCACCAAGCTGCTTGCTTATTGTCCTGTAGCCCATCCTAGCCTTGTGCAGGTCTACAATTTTATTCCTGATGTCCTTAAACAGCTCTCTGGTCGTGGCCATTGTGGAGAGGTTGGAGTCTGTTTGATTGAGTGTGTGGACAGGTGTCTTTTATACAGGTAACGAGTTCAAACAGGTGCAGTTAATACAGGTAATGAGTGGAGAACAGGAGGGCTTCTTAAAGAAAAACTAACAGGTCTGTGAGATCCGGAATTCTTACTGGTTGGTAGGTGATCAATTACTTATGTCATGCAATAAAATGCAAATTAATTACTTAAAAATCATACTATGTGATTTGCTGGATTTTTGTTTTAGATTCCGTCTCTCACAGTTGAAGTGTACCTATGATAAAAATGACAGCCCTCCACATGCTTTGTAAGTAGGAAAACCTGCAAAATCAGCAGTGTATCAAATACTTGTTCTCCCCACTCTGTACATAAGTTTAAAAAATGGATGTAGCAACTACTGTGTGCAAGTTTGAGCATGTGTCTATTAGGCCTATGGACTTTTTTTTTTATCAGCATGAATCAGATTCCATAGGCTGGGATCTGCACTATGCAGCTGTTGCAGGAGAGCATTTTTCACTGGCTTCAAAGACAATGATTGATAGGCAGCTTAAACTTGAATTCTACCATTATTGGCTTCAAATACACATTTAGATTTGTGAACAGCCATCCACAACAACCACTTTCCGTAAGGCGGCAATAGCTAAATGAGAGAGCAGCAGTGTGATTCACATCAATGCGCTGTGTAGATACCAATAATAAGTGATACCCATATCGCCGTAGACGATGCTGTCATCCTTACCTCCAAGCGTTTACTCAAGGTGGATAATGTTTGGATGCCGACAGCAGTCACACCATTGGAAGGCGTAGCTTGGACTGTAGCCTACTAAAGCCTATTCTTGCTCTTTTCCCGAGATCGATCCATCATATTTTGGTGTGTCATCATAGTGGTCTCTGACTTATGGTCAGACTCGCTCAGGTTGAACAAACTTAAAACCTGCGCCTTTTTTTCAACGGTGATTTGAATGTCATTGAGAAAACTCAATATTAGGAAGGTCTTCCTAATGTTTAGTACACTTCAGTTATTTGGGGAACGCCATTTTGGTGATAACCATAGAGATCACTCCCTGGATCACTCCCTGGCCTGGGCATACATTCTCACCCCAGCCTTGCCTCCGGCTCTGGCTCCTCCTGCTCCTCCTGTCGTACCGTATGCCTCTGTCTATGCTTGTGTCGGTGTTTGTTCCTTCCTGATGATTCATATCATTACAGTGTCCTCATTGCATCAGCAGTGTTTCTAGCAGTGACTGGAGATGAGATACCTCCTATTTTTAACAGGGGGCATACAGGCAGGTGTGTGTGTGTGTGCACGTACGGTGGGAAGGAGGGAAGAACACTTGTCTGTGAGAACTGAGTGTCCTTGGTGGGGTAGCAGAGAAGCTAGGCTAGGACAGCTCACTGCTGGAGAGAGATGAAAGGTGCAGTGATGCATTTTTGTTGTAATGATGTGCAACGATGGTGGTGGAAGTTGATTGAAAGACACACACACACACGCGCACACACACACACACACACAGACACAGCCACAATCACAGACACACACAGACACATAGGCAGGAGTGCAGTAAGAAAGCAGTGTGTGGTAACTAGATCAGGGGAGGTCATGGAGAGGAGATGATGACTGTCTCGCTGTCCTGGTGCTGGTCGCTTAGAACAGGATAAATGATCAATCTGTGTGTCTCTCATATTGATTGACTCGGGTCTTGCTCTCAATGTCTTGATCCCATTGCGTCGTCAGGGGACTGTCTGGGCCGAGTTGAATGTCCTCTGTCTGTAATTATATCGCTGTTAGCTCACATGCTCTGGTGCTCTGGTTGGTGTGTCAAAAACATATATCGTATTGGGTACCTGGGTGACACTACTTGACATAGCTCTCCTGTAACAGATGTTGTTCAGTGAACCTCAGAACATCCGTTTTTTCATGTGCACTAAGTCATGTTTTTAGTCAGTTTGAAGGAAACACCTCTGGTGGACAAATGTGTTGGTTTTTTAATGCATATTTTAGAATATTCGCATAAAAATCTGTTGACAATTGTTGGAAAACTAGCTAAGAAAGCTATCCCAGACCACATGTTCTGCTCTGCTGTTAGTTGTGTGGAAAACCTACATGACCCACTTGGAATTGGGTACCAGGACTGCCCCTGCTCTTGTACGGAGGAACCGGTTTTCATACTGGCTTTTATATTTTCTTCCTTTTCGAGAAAGCTTTTAGCAAGTAGGATGGATGTGTTACCAGGTCAGCACAGGGATGCGTTGGCTTGCATTGACTTGACTCAGTAAAGTGAAGTAGTGGAATGAGCTCATAGAAGATGTCAAATCACATTCAGGTCTTTGGAGTGGAGGTAACTGGCCTAAAGACTAATCCCTATACAGTATAGTGTTAACCGATGGCATGTCTGGCTTCAGTGGATTTGATTGGTCAAAGATATGAGCTCACAGGAAAGGAACAGGTCAAATCACACCCAGGGCAGGGCTGTAGACTGGAGCAACCGCTCTAATGACTGTGTGGGATCGGATCTCTATATGCAGTAGCTATAGTGTCCACTGTCTGATCAAATATCTGGCTCCAGTGGATTTGAGTATTGTTGTGTGCAGTTGTCTAATTCGATTTAGTCTCTCTCTCTCTCTCTCTCTCTCTCTCTCTCTCTCTCTCTCTCTCAACAATACGCGGTGAACTTTGACAACCCCCAGTCCCATCCAGCCGTCCTCCTAGAATCCCTCCACCCCCCACCCCCCACCTATCCTCCTAGCCTCCAAGGATTGTCACGGGTGTTCAGAGATATGCGGTGCCGGGGCTGTGAGGAAAGTAGGAGAGGGAGGAGAGGCGAATGGAGGGAGGCTATATTTAGAACGACCAACTCACAGCAAAAAAACATTCCGTTTTCAATCTCCAGTCCTTGGTCTGCTGAGATACTAACATTCTCTCTTTCTCTCTCTCTCTCTCTCTCTCGCACTTTCATTCTCTCTCTCTCTCTCTCTCTCTCTCTCTCTCTCTCTCTCTCACTCTCTCAATCTCTCGCTCCTCTTCGTTCTCTCTTTTGCTATCCCACCACTCTCGCTGCTCCCTCCCTCCTTCCTTTTTCACTCTGTTTTCGCCTCACTCTTTCTTTGTAATTTCTCTCTCGATCTGCACTCCCCTCCCTCTGAGTGAGTTAGAACTCCTCTGCGACTCAGTAGCTGTTCCAGCACAACACTAATGATGCAAATAGTCATCCCATCTTCTCGGTTCTAAGACCAGGGCTTTTGAAGTTTGTGTGTCTCTCTGTTTGTATGTGCATGTGTGTCCCTCTGTTTGTGTCTGTGTGTGTGAGCATGTGAGCATGTGTGTTTGAGCATGTGTGGGTGAGCATGTGTGTGTCCACGTGCATGCCTGCGTGAGTGTGTGTGTGTGTAATTGTGTGAGTGTGTGTGGCCGTGTGCGTGCCTGCGTGTTTGTTTGCAATGCCTTGAATGAAATAAAAACGGCAACACATCCATAAAATATAGCCCTTAGATGTTTCAGCTGAAAGCAGTTGGTGCACTTTATTCTTTATCAGCCAAAGTTGAATGAGAGGGAGAGTGGGGAGAGTGTATACTACCAGGTTAATGGCCCATCTTAAGTAGGGTCCTTAGTGCCTGGGGTAGCCTGAGTGGGAGAGCATGGGCCCAGTCTTATTGGACCCTGGGTCAGGAACAATAGGGGTGGTGTGTGTGTGTGTGTGTGTGTGTGTGTGTGTGTGTGTGTGTGTGTGTGTGTGTGTGTGTGTGTGTGTGTGTGTGTGTGTGTGTGTGTGTGTGTGTGTGTGTGTGTGTGTGTGTGTGTGTGTGCGTGCAGTGTTGGGGAAGCTACTTCTAAAAATCTAGTTTACCAAACTGTCAATTACTTCACACTGGAAGAAGTTAAGCTACACTAAAGTTACCCCTATGGAAAATATAGTTTACTGAACTAAAGTTACTTTGAAAAGTAGTTAAATACATCCAAACTAGTTCTTGAAAAATAATCTATTCTAAATCTGAAATATCATAGACTACAAATTGCATGAACAGATCATTCTGGAGTCAGATGTTAATGAAGTAAACACACAAACTATGTTTAAACTTAGAATAAGGCAGGTCTGATGCCGAAAAAGAAAGACAATTATTGCTTGCTGTGTGTGCTTGAATGCGTTTGTTAGTGTGTACATTTCCCACTATAGGATATCTCTCTACTAGCCTGGATAGAGACATGTGATGGATATGGAGTGGAGATGACTCCTTGATGCTGACTCACCCCCTGCATCTCTATAGCTCCATGCATCACCTCTCTGACAGCAGCACTGAGCAGCACTGAGCGGACACACCCTTCCCTGCCCTGCCCTGCTCTCCGTCTCGGTTGTAGAGCGGCTACACAAGCCCATTCTACCCTCCTTTCTCTGTCTCTGTCTCCATCTTAGGACTGCTATGGTAGCCCCTCCTCTGTCTCTCTGTCTCTCTGTCTTAGGAATGCTTGTTAGTCACTCTGACAGACACAACCCTACCATGCCCTGTCTCTGTCTTAGTTAGCCAACCCTGGTCTGCTCGCTCTGTCTCTGCTAGCTAGCCAGTCTAACATAACTCTGCCCTTCTCTCTGTCTCTTTCTCGATTCGTCTTTCCTCGATTTCCCATGTCCATCGCTCCTCGCTTCTTTCTCGAAACCCATTGGAGGAGAAGGTCCAAGGAGAAGGAAGCGAAGGGAGAGGACGCAAGGGATTGAGGAAAGGACTATTTGAGAACGAGCTATTGTCTCAGCACTGCTAGTGAACTATGGAAGCTATAGAGGAGGGACCAGGCAGTCGCTGGACTCTAATAAAACCACACAGCTAATTGACAAAGTTTTAAGGCAGATGTATTAAGTTATGGACTATATAGTCTTCGTAACCCTCCCTCTATTGGTTGTTACTATAGTATCATTATTATTACTGAGTTCAGTTACATAACAGCTAGATCTCTTTGTTTAGTTTCTTTATGGAGGTGGCTGAAGACTACAGTGATGATGGGCCAATCAGAAATGACATCCTATTCCTTAGATAGTGCACCTTATTTCATATAGTACACTACAGTATGGTATAGAAGGTATGCACTTCATGAGGAATAGGGTGCCGTGTCAGTCACAGCCAGTGTTTTTCCCCATGATAACCGACCACTCTCTGCTACTGGCCCATGGTGTTGGTTAGTTTGTGAAATATATCCTTCATGATCACAGTTATCATGTAGAGAGGTTATCATAGAGGTATCACATAGGGAGGTTATCATAGAGAGGTTATAACATAGAGAGGTTATCGTAGAGAGTTATCACATACAGAGGTTATCATAGAGCGTTATCACACAGAGTTTATCATAGCGAGATTATAATATAGATAGTTATCACATAGGGAGGTTATCATAGAGAGGTTATAACATAGAGAGGTTATCATAGAGCATTATCACACAGAGAGGTTATCATAAATAGTTATCACATAGGGGGTTTATCATAGAGAGTTATCACACAGAGAGGTTATCATAAATAGTTATCACATAGGGGGTTTATCATAGAGAGTTATCACACAGAGAGGTTATCATAGAGAGTTATCACATATAGAGCTTATCACAAAGTGAGATTATCATATGGTGAGGTTATCATAGAGTGTTATCACATATAGAGCTTATCACAAAGTGAGATTATCATAGAGAGTTATCACATATAGAGCTTATCACATAGAGAGGTTATCACATAGAGAGGTTATCACATAGAGAGGTTATCACATAGTGAGTTTATCATATGGTGAGGTTATCATAGAGTGTTATCACATAGCGAGGTTATCATAGAGTTATCACAGAGATCCTATAGAGGGGGATGTGTTGTAAACAGTGGAAATATGTGTAATGTAAAGGGAGGGGTTCTAAATACAGTTACAAGCAGGAGAAACATAGTCTCCTTCCTGCAGAGGACAGGGATGTATTTTACCTGGCAGGAGAAAGGAGGTCCGTGTGTTCTACAGACTAGAGAGAAGGGAGAAGGGGTACACTACAGTACAGGGGATGAGCAGTGTCATGGTAACTGGAGGGGCGTGTAGAAGAAGAATCGAGAGAAGGGGAAAGAAAGGAACAAGGTCTTCTTGCATAAAGGAACAAAAAAAGAATCAAGGAAAAGAAGGGAGAAAGAAAGTGTTTTTAAGCTTGGGAGAGAGACACTAGAGCAGAACCGACCCGGCCAGTGAGAGGGCATATATGGCACACCAAGCACCAGTACTGCAGTTAGGGCATACATCTTGTATAGGAAATGGCTGTTGAGGCATTCAGCCCAGCCAAGGCGGGCAGGCAGGCAGTGCACTAACGTCAGGATGGAGCACTTAGGCCGAGCCTGTCTCTCTCTCTGCCTGTAACTAACGATGGGCTTGGAGGCTGGGGGAGAAGAGGAGGGGAGGGGTCTGCATGTGTGAGATGGAGAGGAAGAGAGAGAAGGCAGCGGTAGAAGCATGTCCGACTCGAGCGCTACAGGACTCATCGGTAATAAGGTATTGTGTTGCTCTCTGTTGCTTTCTCTCTCTCTCTCTCTCTCTCTTGCTCTCTCTCTCTCTCTCTCGCTCTCTCTGCAGCATCAGGCCATCTGTCTGTCTTTCCATCTGCTCTCTGTTTCCACAATCTGGTACCTCTCTTCTAATCTAATGCTCTAATGCTCTTCTCCTCCTCACTCTCCTCCTACCGCTCCTCTCCTCTGCTACCGCTCCTCTCCTCTGCTACCGCTCCTCTCCTCTGCTACCGCTCCTCTCCTCTGCTACCGCTCCTCTCCTCTGCTACCGCTCCTCTCCTCTGCTACCGCTCCTCTCCTCTGCTACCGCTCCTCTCCTCTGCTACCGCTCCTCTCCTCTGCTACCGCTCCCTCTCTCCTCTCTTCCGTGCTCTACCCCTCCTCGTGTTTTCAACGTACTCGACCTACCTCAGTAGAAAGCCTGTTCTTGTTCACTCACTCTGTAAGCATAACCCCCCCACTCTTCCCCTGCCTTTCCCCTTCCCTGTCAGGTATACAGGAACACATGTCTTCCCATCTCCCCTCTCTGGACTTTCTCTGCTCCACTTTTGTACTTTGCATGTTGCTGTTGCAGTCTTGTGTGAGACATGTGTGCTGAATACCGAGTTTGGAGGTGATAAAAGGGGATCAATTCAGTTAAGAGATATAAAATGGTATAACAAGTGTGACATGTCATAAGAGATTTTGTGTAAAACAAATTCAAGCTAAATCGTGTTATCTCAATCAACAAAAACGTGGGTTTACTAAAACAGAATCTGAGCGGCTGAATGGAAATTGTCCATGAGTTTGTCTGAACTGTTATTGGGGGGAAAGTGGTATTATTATTATTTATACCGGGCTCCTGAGTGGTGCAGCGGTCTAAGGCACTGCATCTCAGTGCTAGAGGCCTCACTACAGACACCCTGGTTCAAATCCTGGCTGTATCACAACTGGCTGTGATTGAGAGTCCCATAGGGTGGTGCACAATTGGGTTTGGCTGGTGTAGGCCGTTATTGTAAATAAGAATGTGTTCTTAACTGACTTGGCTAGTCAAATACTGAGAGATGCTGACTCAACTGACTGCTGTGTGTGGGGTGCCACCACCTGGACAGACTATGTTGTTGCTACCTCGTGTATTATTCGCTGTCGCTGTGTGAAAGAGAAAATGCTTTATTATTTTCTTGTCAGAGAGGAATACGTGAAATGTGTGTGTCTGTGAGAGGGTAGTAGCTACTGTCTGCAATGTGCAAGGGTAGCATACCCTACCCCTGCACATCAACCCGGTTCTGGTATGTATATAGCCAAGTTATTGTTACTCATTATTTCTCTTTCTGTCTCTGTCTCTATCTCTCTCTGTCTCTATCTCTCTCTGTCTCTATCTCTCTGTCTCTCTCTGTCTGTCTCTGTCTGTCTCTGTCTGTCTGTCTGTCTGTCTGTCTGTCTGTCTGTCTGTCTCTCTGTCTCTGTCTCTCTGTCTGTCTGTCTCTCTCTCTCTGTCTGTCTGTCTCTGTCTGTCTGTCTGTCTGTCTGTCTGTCTGTCTGTCTGTCTGTCTGTCTCTCTCTCTCTCTCTCTCTCTCTCTCTCTCTCTCTCTCTCTCTCTCTCTCTCTCTCTCTCTCTCTCTCTCTCTCTCTCTCTCTCTCTCTCTCTCTCTCTCTCTCGCTACACCACATATGTTACAGCCACGCCTACTGAATGTCATCCCCTTCTAGGATCTTGTGTCTCTCCTAGTATCACATGACTGTATTGATCTGGTTTTGCTCAGATTCACAGACCAGGGAATTGGAAATTGGAATAATCTAAGAGATATTCTAAGACTCTATACTCTAGCTATGGTGTGGGACTGTGAGACCAGGACAGTGTCAGAGAGAGAGCGCCTTTATATCCATCGAGTCTATCCCTCTTCCGCTCTACCCCTCTCCACTCCTTCTCCCTGCTCTCCGGCCCTCTTTCCTCTTTCCTCTCCCCTCCTCTCTCCTCCCGTCTCTCACACTTTACTCTGAGGATGCACTGGGTGGAACTTGACAGAATCCAGCCGGGGTTCCAACATGCTGTTACTGGAAAGAGAGCAATGGCGTGTATTCATGGGATGCCAAGGGAATTGACCATGTTTCATAATTTTCCTTCAATTTGCAAGAGGCTGAATGTATCTCATGGGAGAAAGCATCCGAGCGAGTGAAACAGCGCCCCTCTGTCTCTCTATGTGTAGGACACCTAATCTGATGCTGTCTGGTCCAAACGAGTATGACATTGTTGCCGCCTATTGCATTGAAGGCGAACGAAGCCAGCGAGCATCTGGCCACCCCATCTGGCCATTCAGCGTTGAGCTCAACCATGAATGGTCCTGGCGCACCAAAACAAATTGTCAAGGGAAGCCCATTTGGATTTGGCGTCACTCCTATGAAATCCCATTGGTAGTATACGTCATTGACAGAAACACTTGATTTGTTTAGCTAAAATTGTCCCTTTTCCTCAATTAGCCATGGATGGAGATAGGGACTTGTATTTGTGGTTTTACATAATTCTCCGTACTAGCCAATGATTATAAAGGCGATTCTGATCCAACCATTAATTCATACATTTTTGTGCCCCTGTCCTGATAGGATGGAAGTTGAATATGTAGCTAGACGTAGAAGGCTAAAGTTAACTAGCTGCCCATGAATGGAAGTTAGGCTAGCGAGCAAGCATTTTAGCCAGGTAGCCAAGGACAACAAAAACTAAAAGTGTGTACTGTATGACAGAGTGATAGACCGTTTCGTCAACATGAACGAGAGAAGGATGGCATTGGCGTTTCTCTACAAGTAGGGTGAGTCAACATTTTTTTCTACTTGCACACACACACACACACACACACACATACGTAAATCAGAACCATGGACAGCCACATCACATTTAGCTTACGTTGATTGGACTAAATTGTCACTGTATTAGACGAAGCAGAGGTGATTTGATGAGGTTGAAACGTTGAAGTTGAAACGGTGCTGGAATTAGTGGAGGCAGCTCCTGTTGTCTTTGTGACTTGAGGTAACTCTCCGTGGTACCAAAACAATAGTTGTTTTAGTGGTCCAAAAATGTCGGAGACATTAACTTGCTTGGCCATGCTGCAGGTCATGTAACTGTCTGTTGCTGTACATGCAATATGCTCTGTGGACTCCACCGGGCAGAGGTTGCTATCCGGTTTTGAGATAATAATTTAAAAAAAGAAAAAAAAAAGGTGTGGTTGAATTTATTCTGCCGCTGTGTCTTCTTATTATCTCGTCCTTTAGGTCTACGTATCATAGTCGCAGGGCATATGAATGAACAGGCTACAGTGCAAACAAAGCAATTGTCACCACACATAGGTTGTAATGTGGCATTGGTTGGGCCCCCCAGATAGCATAAGAACATGGCGGCTGGGTTTACACCTGCATGCAGAAAGGCATCTAATGTGAAACGCATACAACCGTTTCCTGGATTAGTCACTCCCATCCGCAGCACTACTAATCATTATTATAAGGCATTATAAAGGCTCATAGATGCTTCTAACAAGTTATAGAGCATTAACATAGATGATATGTTGAAGCACACACAATATACTGTATATTTTTCCTGTGTATTAGGTATTAGTCTCGTCCGCAGCACTACCCACCAAACTGAACTAGCGTCTTTCTTGTTAATTCTGCTTTATTTCTTCCTGTGGTCGGAGTGTCTTTGGACGCCAGCCCCTCTCGGCACGCTTTGATATTTAAATGATCCACAGTGTACTCTGGATCGCTAAATCCAGCCTGGTGCCCAAATGATTTTGGGACGAGGGGATGGGGAGAGAGGGGAGGAGACAGGTGAAAAGAGAAAAAGATCAAGCCCCAAAATGTTTTGGGATGGGGGAAAGAGAGAGGGGAAGAAGGGGAGCAGGGGGTGGAGAAAGACAAGTTAAGAAAAGAAAAAAAAAGAGAGGAAAAACTGTGCTCTGGATCGAGCCTGCAGAAATGACTTAGGAGGGAGGGAGGGAGGGAGGGAGGGAGGGAGGGAGGGAGGGAGGGAGGGAGGGAGGGAGGGAGGGAGGGAGGGAGGGAGGGAGGGAGGGAGGGAGGGAGGGAGAAAAAGAGAGAGAGAGACAGGTGAAAAAAGAGAAGGCTGCCTGCTGCTGTGCCGTTGTTATTGAGCTATATTTGGAGCTGCTTTGGAAGTGGTGTGTGTGGGTGTTTTATGTGTATCAGCCTGGCATGTGAGGAGTCAGTCTTCCTCTGGTGTGTGTGGGCCAGCTGAGACTGAAAGGAGACAGGGATTGGAAAGCAGTGACGGTGAGTATACAGAGTGTTGGGTTTAGGACTGACCGAGGAGGGGGAGATGTATTTTTACCCTTGACAGGTTTGTCTGACAGTGAGCTGATACCACGAGGCAATTAGTGTCTTGGACTGCTCTTCCTTTAACCAGGTTTCTTTCCGAAAGTGTTGAGATATTTTAATAACTTGATACCTATCTTGGCTATGCTGTTCATGTCTCCAAAGTTATGGCTGTGATTGTGTGGTGACTTACTGATGGTGGGCGATATGAACTTGATAATACTGTTTCGATTAGAAGATACACGTATGTTCAGAATCGTGTGGCTGAATGTGGTTGCAGCATCTATTGCAGCACAATCGACGGTAGACGTACTGTATATAATACAAGGTTTCCCTTCATTCACTTTAGTAAATAAACATTGGAACGCTACCATATGTACTGCATGTTGTTGCAGTGCTTGCCTCACATACATGCTCCCCAGAGAGGACTGCTTTGGAAAGCAGGAACTGAAGACGAACTGGAACTGCCAGTCCCAGCTAGGCAGGTCACATGGGTGCAGGGCCAGGCCAGACAGGTACCTGCAGCAGGTAAAGGGACAGAATGTGCTCATCTCAGGTACTGGAGCAGGGAGTCCACATAAAGCCATCTGATCTGAAGTAATGGGTGACACTGAGAGCTTGGATTTGATTGATAGAAACATTATCAGCAATACAGTCAAAGTAAGTTTACAGGAAATGGGCTCCTGTGTGGTGTTATGTTTCTCCCCTTCCTGTAGGCTGACTCTCTCATTCTTCCTCTCTCTGTCTCTCTGTTTCTATGTCTCTCTGTCTCTCTTTCTCTGTCTCTCCCTCCCTCTCTCTAGGGTTCAGCTGATTCCTACACTAGTAGACCCTCGGATTCCGACGTGTCCCTGGAGGACGACCCCGAGGCGTCTCGGCTTGAAGCCGAGCGCCAGGCCCAACTGCAGCTGGAGAGAGCCAAGGTAGGCAACTTCTCCTCCACCCGCTAGTCAGAGAGCCAAGATAAGCAACCTATCCTCCACCCGCTAGTCAGAGAGCCAAGACAAGCAACCTCTCCTCCACCCGCTAGTCAGAGAGCCAAGATAAGCAACCTCTCCTCCACCTGCTAGTCAGAGAGCCAAGATAAGCAACCTCTCCTCCACCCTCGAGTCAGAGAGCCAAGATAGGCAACCTCTCCTCCACCCGCTAGTCAGAGAGCCACGGTAGGCAACCTCTCCTCCACCGGCTAGTCAGAGAGCCAAGATAAACAACCTCTCCTCCACCCTCTAGTCAGAGAGCCAAGATAAGCAACCTCTCCTCCACCCGCTAGTCAGAGAGCCACGGTAGGCAACCTCCCCTCCACCTGCTAGTTAGAGAGCCAAGATAAGCCTACTCTCCTTCACCCGCTAGTCAGAGAGCCAAGACAAGCAACCTCTCCTCCACCCGCTAGTCAGAGAGCCAAGATAAGCAACCTCTCCTCCACCCTCTAGTCAGAGAGCCAAGATAAGCAACCTCTCCTCCACCCGCTAGTCAGAGAGCCACGGTAGGCAACCTCCCCTCCACCTGCTAGTTAGAGAGCCAGGATAAGCCTACTCTCCTTCACCCGCTAGTCAGAGAGCCAAGATAAGCAACCTCTCCTCGACCCGCTAGTCAGAGAGCCAAGATAAGCAGCCTCTCCTCCACCCGCTAGTCAGAGAGCCAAGATAAGCTATCACTCCTCGACCCGCTAGTCAGAGAGCCAAGATAAGCAGCCTCTCCTCCATCCGCTAGTCAGAGAGCCAAGATAAGCAACCTCTCCTCGACCCGCTAGTCAGAGAGCCAAGATAAGCAGCCTCTCCTCCACCCGCTAGTCAGAGAGCCAAGATAAGCAACCTCTCCTCCACCCGCTAGTCAGAGAGCCAAGATAAGCAACCTCTCCTCCACCTGCTAGTCAGAGAGCCAAGATAAGCAACCTCTCCTCCACCCTCGAGTCAGAGAGCGAAGATTGGCAACCTCTCCTCCACCCGCTAGTCAGAGAGCCACGGTAGGCAACCTCTCCTCCACCTGCTAGTTGGAGAGACAAAATAAGCAACCTCTCCTCCACCTGCTAGTCAGAGAGCCAAGATAAGCAGCCTCTCCTCCACCCTCGAGTCAGAGAGCCAAGATAAGCAACCTCTCCTCCACCCGCTAGTCAGAGAGCCACGGTAGGCAACCTCTCCTCCACCCAATAGTCAGAGAGCCAAGGTAAGCAACCTCTCCTCCACCTGCTAGTCAGAGAGCCAAGATAAGCAACCTCTAATCCACCCACTAGTCAGAGAGCCATGGTAGGCAACCTCTCCTCCACCCGCTAGTCAGAGAGCCAAAATTAGTAGAGTTAGTAAGCACAGTCAGGAGTTTAGTTAGTGAGTTAGCTTGAAGCCAAATGTCAGGCCCAACTGAGTTATGGTAAGAGTTCAACTTTAGTCAGTAGAGTTTATTCAGGCCCAACTGCAGCAGGAGAGAGCTAATGGGAGTGACCCTTCTTCAAGCTCTCTTTTCCCCTCAACTATTCCTCTGATCGTAAATGTGAATGTGTTCTCAGGCAACTAAGATGAAGCAGTTATTCAGGTCCAGATAGCCAAGGAGAGATCCCCATTGGATGGAATATTGTCAGGTAACAGAATCCTTTCATAAACACTTTATATATGTTGTGTCTCTCTCTGTCCTCCCCAGTCGAAACCGGTAGCATTTGCAGTGAAGACCAACGTGAGTTACTGTGGGGCTCTAGATGGGGACTGTCCTGTCCAAGGTGCTGCTATCAACTTTGAAACCAAAGACTTTCTACATATAAAAGAGGTGAGTGGGGCTCCGTCTGCATCATCATCAACAATCCCTGTCACTATATCACTAACAATCCCTGTCCCTGTCACTATATAGCCACATTCACCACTGCTGCCATATTGTTGGAACAGCATTGACAGCAATTTCATTTGGACTTGACTGATGTCCATTTTGTCTCTATGTCTGTAGAAATACAGCAATGACTGGTGGATCGGTCGGCTGGTGAAAGAGGGGGCGGACATCACCTTCATCCCCAGCCCGGTGAAACTGGAGGCCATGCGGATCAAACAGGAACAAAAACAGGCACAGAGGTCAGGGTTCATCCTCTCTCATACATCCCCATGCTACATTCAGAATCTCTTTCTCAGTATTCTTTCCTTGATTCCTTGTGTCCTCTTCTACCATCCTCTCCCTGCCTCCTCAAAACGTCAGCAAGGAATTCCTTGCATGACAGAGGGAAGCACAGTTGGAAGCATAGTTGGCAGCTCAGTTGGTAGAGCATGGTGCTTGCAACACCAGGATAGTGGGTTCAATTCCTGGGTCTACCCTTAGGTCAAATGTATGCATGCATGATGTTGGCTAAAAGCGTCTGCTAAATGGCATGTATTTATTATATTATGTTAAGCAAGGAGAGGATTCAAGGAAAGATAACATGCTTGTATAGTTCTTGAATCCTCAACTTGTTCTCACGCACCATGTTGCTGTCCTGCAGGAAAGCAGCGAACACATCGTCCAGCTGGAGGTCCACACCACCATCTGCAGGTGATTGACCTCACGCTTCCTTCTCGTACCTGATTCATGTGAAGTGATGGCAATGAAAAATGTCCGTCGTGGAGGGACAATACAATTCTATACTACGCTATGTCGAAAAGCCTGTTTAGTCATTAGACTCAACCATGTGCGCAGTATCCCGAGTGAAATTAAGTCAATTCAGGAAGAATGCCTGAAATTCAGATTCCAACCCTGACAGTGTTGCTGTTTTTCACTGAATGAATGGGTATCAAAGGGAGCCACAGGATATCCTCTTTTCAGACACTATACCATCTGCTCTCCATAAATAGACATGCGTCTTTGCTTTGATGCTAAATCTGTTTTCTCTTGTTTTTACAAGCCAAACAGAAGCCAAAGCAGGTATGTTGGTCATACAGGTTATTCTACTGTGTGTCAGATCCAGGAATAAAAATGGTACCCCCTGAATACAGCCTCCTTATTGTTCTTTTATTCTGTAAAAAAAAATTGTGACTTCTTTTTTTCGTGGTTGCTTTAGTTTATTTAGTAAATATTTTCTTAACTCTTATTTTCCTTAAAAATGCATTGTTGGTTAAGGGCTTGTAAGTACGTATTTCATGATGAGGTTGTGTTCGGCGCGTGTGACAAATACAATTTGATTGATTTGATTTCTTGATGTGTAAAATACTCTACTCCACAGTCTTTTGTTCTTATTTAATTACACTTTGGTAGATCTAATTCTCAATGACTGGGGGGGTTATGCTTAGCTTCGTAATTACCAGGCTGATTATCGCTCCGTGTAGCAACATTTTGGGAATTTTCAATACATTTCCTGATTTTCCCAAAATCCTGGTTGGAGGCTCCCGGAATAAGAAGGGAATGAGCTGACAACCAGGGAATTTATTAAAAGTTCCACGAATTTTGCAACCCTAAGCGAAACACAATGTAAGCTTGCAAGACTTCCAGGTGGTTGTATGAGGTTAGGTTATGCTTGGGCTCAGAGTTTTCCCTGACCACATGATCTGTCCAGGAAAAACTCTGGGCTCTGTTATGGTCTTTAAAGTATAAGTTGTTCCAAGCCCAGTGTGTGTGTCTCCTGTGCAGACGGAGCATCTCCCACCCTATGATGTTGTTCCCTCCATGAGGCCGGTGGTGTTGGTGGGGCCCTCCCTGAAAGGCTATGAGGTGAGAAGCTGGTTGAAACACACACATGCAAGTACGCACGCACACACACCCTCACAGAGACACACAAGTATGCACGCTCACACACAAACTTCCATTCCATTAGCCCATTAGGCCAACCCCATAAACTTATTATGATCAAATTACACTACATTATGATACAGTAACTATATGAATCATGTGCTGCCCACTCACAATCACAAAGAAAATCAACACGTAGCCTATGTCTTACACTGTACATGCCCCATACAGATTACAATAGATGGGTAGGGATATAAGGGATAAGATGATGCTGCATGCCATTTGACTGTAATGAGCTTGACTTAGCTTGTGCCTAACACACAAGTCTGCACAACTATAAGGCATATAATTAGATGAAATCTCTCTCTCCTTTAACATTTTCACTCTGCCTCTCTCTGCCTCTTTCCACCTCTCTCTCTCTCTCTCTCTCTCTCTCTCTCTCTCTCTCTCTCTCTCTCTCTCTCCTGTGTGACTGCGGAGGCTGAGAGCCAAGCCGTTTGTTTTGTGTGTCTGTGAAATATTTATGCATTTCTCTCGTGATGTGCTTTGGGGATGCTCCGGAGGCATACGTCAGCCTTCTCTCTCTCCTTCTCCATCCCTCCCTCTCTCTGTCTTTCTCTCTCTTTCTCTTCGTCTCTCTCTGTCTTCTCTCATTTTCTCTCTCTTTGTCTTTCTCTGCCTTTCTCTCTCTCCCTTTCTCCTTCTCTCCCTCTCTCCTCCCTCTCTCCCTCTCCAAGACAGCAGGGAAGTTGCAGCAGTAGGAGTTCTTGGTTTTATCCCCTATTTCACAAGGCATCTTTTTATTTTTATAGGCGGCCACTCCTCGTCTCTCTCACACACACACACACACACACACACACACACACACACACACACACACAGGCTGGGCCAGGCAAAGGTTTCTCTGTCTGCTCCTCCACAGAGATTACCGCTCTCTAAGCTCCACTGCCACAGTCAGACTAACATTGTCTTCAGTGAGATGGAAAGACAGGAACACTCAGACCCATGTTGTCTACTTCCTATAGTTACACAAACAGACCACACACATAGATCTGTCCTTATTTAATAAAGGACATAGAGATGTTGGTTCCTTGACTTTCTAAGTATTTCAGAGAGGGAGAGTGGGAGGGAGAAGGGGAGGCCGAGAGAGAGGTTTGTTGGTGAACAATGGCCAAATCAGATATAAAGTGACATTCAGTTGACCATCTCCATATTTATTTATTATCGCCATCGAAATGCTAGATCCAACAAGAACATCAAGGGGTTAGAAATCAGGTCGATGTTTGCCGATGGCTCAAGTTTTTTCTTAAGTCCGCAATCTAGATCCCTGCACAGTCTCATTTAAGATTTTGATCACTTTTCTTGTCTCTCTGGACTAAAACCTAATTATGACAAGTGTACCATATCACGTATCGATAGTTTACCAATTCAACGAGCGGATGGTGAAGTAGACATACTTGGTATTCATACAGTATCTCAAAAAAACTTACCACAACCAATTTCAATAGAAAAGTTGCAATTAAGTCTTTGGTCTTATAGTTTGCTGGAATGTTTGCATCATGAAGTTATATGCAACTGCAGGCCTTGTAAAAAATGTACTCACATCTGTCATCACTATTATGTTGATTGATTGATTCCAGTTAATAATTTTGGATTGAAAACGTATAGGCAGCCTAGCCAGCCCAATTTTGAATATAAACCAAATTTGATCACATTCATATTTTCTCCTGATACACAAATGGACTATAAATACATAACGTTACCAATTAGTTTACCCTGAACAAATGGACAGGGAACATAGGCTGTATGCATCTGCTCTTGTTAGTAGCCTACAGTTGATCAGACTGAAACATTGTCTAGCTTTCATCCCATACAGCATGTCAGATCTCTAATGTTTAGGTGTAGCCTAGGCTGCTGCAACACTTACATCATTCGTTTTTGTTCGTGTCTGTCCGGAGTGATTATGTGTTTTCATCTTTGCTAAATAAATAACCGGAGGAAAATGGAAAGCCTACTTGAGGGCACGCGAAATGGATGATGCGATGGAAGCTATGAAATCAGTCGAAAGTTGGATATCTTCTGCAAGTAAAGCATTGTTACGTGGAATTAACTCTGCGAGCTCTTTGTAGTTTTCCTTGTCGGAGGAACTGTCCCTCTCGTAAGTGTCCTCTAAAAGAACATTCTTGCATGCCCAAAAAACGCAGTGGTGTTGATAAGCCGCTTGAGAACATCCCTGTTTCTTCTAACTTTCTCGTAGTGTCGCGCAGTTTGAATACACAGACCTTCGTCATGATGGTCACTGTACCCACCTTTTGACCAAGGCTCAGATTTTCCAAAGAGCGGGCAAGGCCAGCAATACAGGCAGCTTGAAGAAAGGCTCCTTCTTGCTAACCAGCTATACTTTTGATACCAGTTGGTGTTGAACGCACTCACCTTTTCATCCTTCTTCATGAAACTTATCTCGACCCTCATTTTTAATTCGCATCGTGTACCCCAGAGAGTGAAAGAGGTTCTTCAACAAAAAGACCACAACATTTTCGGCAGCGTTGGCCATTCTACCATTCTGGCGGAGAAAACTGCACAATCGCGCTGGTAACGTTAGCTAGCTATCTACTGAAGTTAGCAATGCTCATTTAAATAAATTGCACTAGCTGGACACAAAAATAAAGTTCTAAAACCAAGAAAACAATTTATAATATACTTCCTCCGTCTCCTGTAATTGAAAAAAACTCATTTGAATTGAATAATATTTTAAAAATGGTCAACTATCACTTTTCACTCTTAATCTCTATCCAACAATGTCACCAAGCTTCTCAACACACAGAACTCCCATAATGCTCTGTGGCATAATCCCAATATAACTCGCTAGGTTCATTCTCTAATCCTAATTCTATGATTGGATGGACAACATGTCAGTTCATACTGCAACATTTTTGACTGTGGTCATAATTACCATATATGAAGTCAATGTAGCCAAAGGAGGACGGAAGCTAGCTGTCCTCCGGCTACACAATGGTGCTACCCCAGACAGTGCTGTTGAAGTTACTGTAGACCTTCACTGCAAAACAGTGTATTTTAAACAGTTATTTGGTGACATATGAATATATTTAATACAGCTTTATCTAAAATGATAACTTTTGTAATGTTTCACTATTTTTATTTTTATGAAATTTCACTGAGGAGGATGGTCCTCCCTTTCCTCCTCTGAGGAGCCTCCACTGATGCATACAACAATCTCAGCTCTGTAGATTTTGCTGCGAAGATTATTGGTATTGCTCCTATGTAGCTTGTTTCTGGTCACAGAAAAAATCACAACATTCACTTAAAATGAACCTTACAAATAGCAATGTTGGGTAATTTAGAAATCCATATTCAATCAGTCAATAATATAATAATACTCGTAGGAAATGTTTTCATCTTGAGCTCACAATCTGTGGATACTATGCGATAGGTTCAAAATTCATGTAAAACATCACAGCACAAATGAAAAATATATAGCACATGGAAACCAAACGAGGGCGGTCTATGGTGATAGGTGGGATGGTCTGAGAGGTGGTCTATGGTGATAGGTGGGATGGGCTGAGAGTGGCTGAGGGGTGGGATTAAAGAGCTGAGGTCTATGGTGATAGGTGGGATGGGCTGAGAGTGGCTGAGGGGTGGGATTAAAGAGCTGAGGTCTATGGTGATAGGTGGGATGGGCTGAGAGTGGCCGAGGGGTGGGATTAAAGAGCTGAGGTCTATGGTGATAGGTGGGATGGGCTGAGAGTGGCTGAGGGGTGGGATTAAAGAGCTGAGGTCTATGGTGATAGGTGGGATGGGCTGAAGTGGCTGAGGGGTGGGATTAAAGAGCTGGGTCTGGTGATAGGTGGGAAGGGCTGGAGTGGCTGAGGGGTGGGATTAAAGAGCTGAGGTCTATGGTGATAGGTGGGATGGGCTGAGAGTGGCTGAGGGGTGGGATTAAAAGCTGAGGTCTATGTTGATAGGTGGGATGGGCTGAGAGTGGCTGAGGGGTGGGATAAAAGAGCTGAGGTCTATGGTGATAGGTGAGATGGGCTGAGAGTGGCTAAGGGGGTGGGGGGGGATTAAAGAGCTGATGTTTGGTAATGTATTATTGTTATGTGACTGCTGTATAGAAAAGTACCATGCAGGTAAAATGTATGTAGATGTGGCAAAAAAGTGTGTCCTCCTGAAGAGAGGGGGGGTATGGTGGATGGCTTAATAAGTATCCAGTTGTCCAATCCTATGGTTCACTGCAGCTCAGCGGTCAGTGGGGGTGGTAAGTGTGTTGTTGTGATCGGGAGGGTGGTGTGTTCAGGAAGTGTCAGCATTTGAAGGCCTGTAGACCAGTGTCTGTGATGTCACCGATAACATGCCCTGGAAGACTATTCCATATATGGACAACAGTGTGTAGGAAGCTTCTGTCCAGGGAGCATGTTGTGGCGAACGATCGTTTTGACTAGATGGTATACAGTTTACGTCAGAATTGACCAGAATGGACTTTTCGTAGCAGGTTAGGAGAGTGGGGGGAGGAATGTGGAATTGTTTTAAGATGGTCATAGCATGGATCATTTACCTATTTGATTTTGAATTGTCAGAGGCGGTCTCATATTGTTATACCACCAAAATGTCACGAATAAGGACACTAACATGACGTCCATTCTAAAAGCTCTGTGACTCTGGCCATGACCATTCAGGGGTCAGTGCTCTCTCCTAACCAATCATCATCCTCCCCTCTGTGTTCCAGGTAACGGACATGATGCAGAAGGCCTTGTTTGACTTCCTGAAACACAGGTTTGATGGGAGGTGGGTACAGCCAGAACCACTATGGAATAAGTTGTCAAATTGTTTTGTGAAAATGCTTGCTGATTTTGAATGCAGTGTACCCACTTGTGTGGCTGGAATTGTATTCTTAAATAGTCCAATTAAATTGAATCTATCCATCTGAATGTATCTATCTTTTCAGAATCTCTATCACACGGGTGACAGCTGATCTGTCATTAGCCAAAAGGTCTGTACTGAACAAGAAGGCCATCATGGAGAGGTCCAACACACGCTCCAGTCTAGGTGAGTGGAGGATGACTTGTTCAGCTTTAATTACTAAAATTCTGGAGCTTTCAAATGTTCATCTTCATTTTGGGTCTGGAATAGCCATCAGTCAGTCCTGTGGGAAATCGTTTAGACAGCTGTGTTGATGGTTGTACTATATCCCTCAGGACCAACATCATACTTTCTCTTCTCTCTTCTCTGTACTTACTGTGCCTTCTGTGGTTCTGTTGGTCTGTGCCACCTGACTGTAATTCTCTGTGTATGTTGGGGTGGTAGCTGAGGTCCAGAGTGAGATTGAGAGAATTTTTGAGCTGGCTAAGACCTTACAGCTCGTAGTTCTGGATGCAGACACCATCAACCACCCAACACAACTCCTCAAAACATCCCTGGCTCCTATCATCGTTTATGTTAAGGTGTCCTCTCCAAAGGTAAGGACTGATCCACTACCTGCACACTGTCAGTCAGTCAGCAAAAGAACCAGCGAGACAATCAGCCAGCCAGCCCGCCTGCCAAACCAGTCAGCTAGCCAGCTAGTCAGCCAGAGAGTCAGCCAATAAGCCAGCCAGACAGCTAGTCAGCCAGTCAACGAGTCAACCAGTCAGCCAGCCAGCCAGCTAGTCAGCTAAACAGTCAGCCAGTCTGCCAACCAGTAAAGCCAGCCAGTAAGCCAGTCAGTCAGTTAATATTTTTCTCCCCTCTTCCAGGTTCTTCAGAGGCTCATCAAATCTCGGGGGAAATCTCAAAGTAAACACCTCAACGTACAGATGATGGCAGGAGACAAACTAGCACAGTGTCCACCCGTATGTAATGAAAATAATACGTAAACATTTATTTCCATTGTGCAACAATCACAAAGTGTAAGGTACTGTCTTTCCACTCTAATGGAATGCGTGCCCTCACCAGTTAGGGGTGTTAGCATCATTCCCTTGAGGCTTACCATTTAGATAAAGTGTTAATTTGAGTTTGGTTTTTGACGTTGCCATCTACAGTGCATTCAGAAAGTATTCAGATCTCTTTTTCCACATTATTGTTACGTTACAGCCTTATTCTAAAATGGATTAAATAAAGTTTTTTTCTCATCAATATATACACATTACCCCATAATGACAAACTGAAAACAGGTTTTAGAAATATTTGCAAATGCATAAAAAATAACAAACAGTAATACCTTATTGACATAAGTATTCAGACCCTTTGCTATGAGACTTAAAATTGAGCTCAGGTGCATCCTGTTTCCATTGATCGTCCTTGAAATGTTTCTACAACTTGATTGGAGTCCACCTTTGGTAAATTCAATTGATTGGACATGATTTGGAAAGGCACAGCCCTGTCTATATAAGGTACCACAGTTGACAGTGCATGTCAGAGCAAAAACCAAGCCTCTAGGTTGAAGGAATTGTCCGTAGAGCTCCAAGACAGGATTGTGTCGAGGCACAGATCTGGGGAAAGGTACTAAAACATTTCTGCAGCATTGAAGGTCCCCAAGAACACAGTGGCCTCCATCATTCTTAAATGAAAGAAGTTTGGAACCACCAAGACACTTCCTAATTTGGCTGTGCTGGCCGCCCAGCCAAACTGAGCAATCGGGAGAGAAGGGCCTTGGTCAAAGAGGTGACCAAGAACCCAATGGTCACTCTGACAGAGGACAACCATCTCTGCAGCACTCCACCAATCAGGCCTTCATGGTATAGTGGCCAGATGGAAGCCATTCCTCAGTAAAAGGCACATGACAGCCTGCCAAAAGGCACCTGAAGGACTCTCAGACCATGAGAAACAAGATTCTCTGGTCTGATGAAACCAAGACTGAACTCTTTGGCATGAATGCCAAGCGTCACGTCTGGAGGAAACCTGGCACCATCCCTACGGTGAAGCATGGTGGTGGCAGCATCATGCTGTGGGGATGTTTTTCAGCGGCAGGGACTGGGAGACTAGTCAGAATTTAGGGAAAGATGAATGGAGCAAAGTATAGAGGGATTCTTGATGAAAACCTGATCCAGAGAGCTGGGGCAAAGGTTCACTTCCAACAGGACAACCTAAGCACACAGCTAAGACAATGCAGAAGTGGCTTCGAGACAAGTCCCTGAATGTCCTTGAGTGGCCCAGCCAGAGCCCGGACTTGAGCCTGTTTGAACATCTCTGGAGAGACCTGAAAATAGCTGTGCAGCAACGCTCCCCATCCAACCTGACAGAGCTTGAGAGGATCTTCAGAAAAGAATGGGAGAAACTCCCCAAATACAGGTGTGCCAAGCTTCTAGCGTCATACCCAAGGAGACTCGAGGCTGTAATCACTGCCAAAAGGTGCTTCAACAAAGTACTAAGTGAAGGGTCTGAATTGATGAGGTGAAATAACTATTTAATCCATTTTTAGAATAAGGCTGTAACGTAACAAAATGTGGCAAAAGTAGAGCAGTCTGAATACTTTATGAATGCACTGTATCTCATCTCTCAGGAGATGTTTGATGTGATCCTGGATGAGAACCAGCTGGAGGATGCATGTGAACACCTGGCAGAGTACCTGGACATCTACTGGCGCGCCACTCACCTGCCCTGTTCCACCCCCCTCAACCCCCTATTGGACCAAAGCGTGGTCACTCCGCCCTCTGCTAACTCCAGCCAACAGGCGAGCTCCTCTCAGCATGATGTTTGAAGACCAATAGGTTCCATGCATGTCTTTTTAAAAATTGTGCAGGGCGAATGGAAGAAAAAAAATATGACCTTGTATGCCACCAAAGAATCTGGCCCTGAATCTGTGGTCAATCTGTTGCTTGCTATTCTCTCATTCATCCTTGTCTTTTTATGTTTCCAGTTCTCAGAGACTCAAGAGTTAATAGAATGATCACTACCTAGCTACCACAGACACATACCTGGGTGAGTAGGACCCCCTCAGCAGTCACTATCCCTCCCTACACTCTTAGAAAAAATAATTGTTCTCTAGAACCTAAAACGTTATTCGGCAGTCCCCATAGGGGAACCATTTGAATAACCCTTTTTGGTTCCATGTAGAACCCTTTCCACAGAGGGTTCTACATGGAACCAAAAAGGGTTCTAACCTGCAACCCAAAAGGTTTATACCTGGAACCAAAAAGGGGACAGCCGAAGAACCATTTTTCTTTATTCTGCTCTACTCTGTTTTATTCTATAAGAAGCAGCCACTGATGTGGTTCAGAGGTAAGGGGTCAGAAGTCCGAGGTCACTGGGGGTCATGGGGGGACCAGGGGTCCGCAGCCTTCGTTCCTGTCTGGATAGGCACCATCTCCACAGGCCTGCCCCTCTCAATCCTGGAGAGGTAGGAGGTGGACGACAGGGGGACAGGGCAGCTTGCATCTGAGAAAGACAGAAGGAGGTTGAGGAGCAGTAAGAGGAGCATGACGAGGAGGAGGAAGAGGAGAACACCCCCCACCCCCTGATAAAGACGGACCCCCATCTCCACGCTGCCCCCTGCTGGAGAGTCCTCCCAGAGTCCCCTGACTGATCCCACAGCCACATGATGCTTCTCAGGGCCAATCACTGCAACAGCACGCAACAGGAAAACAAACCAGAGCAGTGACCGGACCTCCAGCTTGACCCAGACCAAACCCTCTCGCCCCTTACATCCCCAAATCTCACTCTTCGCCCCCACCCTAACCCTCACCGCTATTAGCACTCAAAACCACTTAGCGATAGCACCCAAACAGTTATGTAAAACCCACTGAACCAGCCCATGTGTTTTCACTAAGGGCAGGCCATTCCAGACACAGATGGGTTGGTCCAGGTCTGGTCTTAGACAGTTCACACTCTGAAACAACAAGTGTAATCTAATGCTTAATAATGCTTAGACTGTTGCATAGTGTGGCATAGGTCTCTTCCTAAAATCACTGTCCAATCGGAATTTATGAATGTGCTTAGAGTACAGTACAGTAGGGTAGAGTACAGTACAGTAGGGTAGAGTATAGTACAGTAGGGTAGAGTACAGTAGCCCCCCACAATCAACAACTCCTCTCTTTAAAGCTCTAAGGCTTCTTACGCTTTCTAAAGATGTACTGAGGAACATGGCAATGAAGGACAATGACATATCTCCCATATTTAGAAACCACTTCTGGATGGCTTCCGCCACCACCATTTTCTGTGAGTCGCCATTAAAAGATTGGACCAAATTGTTTGCTGTAATTAGGGCACACTGGGCACCACCGTGTTCCGATGTGTTCAGGCACCTGGTCAGTACCGTATGTAATGACCAGAACTGTTCTCTTCCTTTATTGCTTGCGTTCTCTTGCTTGACAGCTTTTTTTTTTTCATGGCCTGTTTGGTATTGTGTTCCCGTAACAGACTGGTATTGTAGGCCTTATATGGTGACACGGAGGAATAAAGTATGCATGAATCAAAGCACATCAAAGCACAAACTTGCACATTGCCATCTACAGCTCTTGTGTATCTTTATCATGTTTCAACAGAATGTATCAACAGGAGGTCAGAGTAGCTTAGCCATTAAATTCACCAATCTGAACGCAGGCAGGCACCCAGATAGGAGTCAGATCACGCACGTTGTTTATTTATTTATTTTTATGACCAAAAACATCATCAGTACTTGAGGAGATTCATTAACCATTTGTAAGTTCAAAACATTTAGGGCACACAGAAAAACTCTCCCTAAAACCAATTCCAGTTTCTCCTTAATGTATTCTTGCATGCCTGATCACTGTACAGCCCACATTACAGGACTTTACTGTATCTCTCCTCCCACTGTTCAACCTGTCAGGATCCAACCTGCTCTCTCCTCAGAAACTACATAACACTCAACATATATAAGCAGTTGATTGCGACTTCTGATAACAAGTTCAGTTTAAGTTCTGATAAAAAATTGTAGTTAAAGTCCCAGCACTTCAATGATGAGTAGCCTATAAAGACTATGCTTCCACAATAATTCAGTTCTCATGAATTATGATGTAAATCTACCTATCCACCTGTTCCACTGTTATCCAAGCTTGTCCGTTTCACTTCCTGTTTTTCTTTTGTTGGGAGCGAGGGACCTCTAGTGTTGGGCTTGTGTCATGACACCCGAAGTAACACGTTACTGAATGTCATCCAACGTAATACCATCGCCCAAATGTCAACTCATGTATCTGAATAAAATAGATATGTTCACTAGTACAGTGCTCTGCTTGAGGACAAGGAGAATGATGATATGTTGCCAATATGTAGATCAAAAACTATTTTTATGAGCTTCCAACCCTTACAGGAGCTACATGTACATTTTTGCATTGTAGTAATACACACCTGAAGCTTTCCCAAGCAAACAAGACCATAAATCACAGCGCAGGATGCATCTCACTATAGAAAAACACACACGTGCCATTAATTGATCATTGTTGCTATATCATTACAAAACTGTATATGACTTACGTGAATTACTACCACAGTTATTTAATCGAAGGTATGTGCATGATAAATCCTATTTATTTTAGTAGAAGCACATATTTATTTTACAAGTAGAAGGGCTTTACAGGATCATAGTCAGTCACTGGAGCTTTTCACATCTCATTCTGAAGAGAAAATGAACTGATGACTTGCGTAGCCAATTAATTACATTATGTATGCACTCTAACGTCACTTACATGTATTGTATAATTAATATTCATTCTCAGTTCTTCCTCAGTGATAACAAGGTGCACAAAATCTATAAACTGTTGACAGAAAATCATCTGGAAAATGTACTGTAGGTCTACTTGATCATGTCTTCAAAGCCTCATAAGCATGTATTTATACATAAATTGTGTATTTTCTCCATTTTTAGTATGAAACGTGGAATCTGTCCAAAATGGCACCATTTTCCCTTTTGCCATTTTCCCTATATAGTACAAAATATAGGAAATAAGATGCCGTTTCAGATGCAACCACAGTAGTTATTTGGAACCATCTTGAGTATTGCCTCTATTGATTGACCCCTAACCCAACATGTTACAATTTTGAGAAATTGTGTGAAGCCTGGCTTATACTTAGTCTAAGGATATGTCTGTAGACCACTAGATGGCGACCTCAGACAGTCAGTCGTTAGACATACTGTAACGTAACCTTGAGACTTGAGAACTACAAAACATACACACCAACCAAGCACAGTTCTACCACTGAAACACAACAATCAGCATCGATACCACTTGCAAATATGACATTTTTCATGCAAGTAATTTATATAAATAACAATATAAGTCAAATTGATGGATATCCAAGGCACATGTTTTTCACAATTATCAATGCCTATTGTTTTGCTTTAGTTTTTCCAGACATACCTAAATTCTGTATGCAATACAAAGTCTTCTATCATTGACAAGACAGTAGCTGAGACTATCAAGACTCCTCTTCTGTTTAAGACGGGGTAATATTGCACTATTTTCATTTTATGTCTGCTTTATATTTATAATGCTAAGTGCACTAAATGTAACTCTGCTGTACCCACCACCTACAATACTGAGTACGATGTCTGGTGTGATAACCCATGTCTATGACTTCAGAAAAGTCAACAATTGAAATGTCCTACTACTGTACCTAATTATGTACAGAATGCATCTGATTTCAATAGCACATTAGGAAAAATAAGAAACAAAATAAATAAACTGAACGTTTTATTGATGCTTACAAACGGTGTGGTTATTTTACTTCTGAAAACAACAAGTAACCACAGTAGTTATTTGGAACCATTTTGAGCAGCTACCGAGTGACTACAGTGGCTAACGCCCTTGTCCCGAAGCTAGCACCCGTTAGCCTCGAGCCAGGCGCATCTCCCGGCTAGCAAAGGAAATTACTCCAGCTGCATTACCTATTTTGCCAATTGCCTGGACCCGTCAATCCATCACGACTGGTCTGCCAACGTAATTCCGTCCGATGTGCCCTCAACCGGCCTTTGCCGGACGTCGGTGAAGACACTTCTGCTAGCCCCGGCCTGCTAACTTTATGAACGCCGTGTCACAGCTTCCCTGTTTCATCTATTGCTGTTCACTGGACCCTATGATCAATTGGCTACATAGCTGATGCCTGTTCATTAATCACGGAATTCTATTTGGTTTGTTTTGTTTATCTGTCGGCCCCAGCCTTGAACTCAGGCCCTGTGTGTAATTTACTGACCCTCTCTGCCCATTCATCGCCATTTTACCTGTTGTTGTAGTCTTAGCTGATTAGCTGTTGTCTTACCCGTTGATGTCTTAGCTAGCTCTCCCAATCAACACCTGTGATTGCTTTAAGCCTCACTTTATGTCTCTCTCTAATGTCAATATGCCTTGTATACGGTTGTTTAGGGTAGTTATCATTGTTTTATTTTACTGCGGAGCCCCTAGTCCCAATCAACATGCCTCAGATACCTCTTTTGTCCCACCTCCCACACATGCGGTGACCTCACCTAGCATAACTAGTGCCTCAATAGATGCAACCTCTCTCATCGTCACTCAATGCCTAGGTTTATCTCCACTGTACCTGCACCCTACCATACCCCTCTCTGTACATTATGCTGTGAATCTATCCTACCACGCCCAGAAATCTGCACCTTTTATTCTCTGTCTCCAACGCACTAGACAACCAGTTTTGATAGCCTTTAGCCGTACCATCATCCTACTCCTCCTCTGTTCCTCGGGTGATGTAGAGGTTAACCCAGTCCCTGTGTGTCCCCAGGTGCTCTCATTTGTTGACTTCTGTAACCATAAAAGCCTTGGTTTCATGCGTGTTAACATCAGAAACCTCCTCGCTAAGTTAGTTTTACTCACTGCTTTAGCACACTCCGCCAACCCTGACGTCCTTGCCATGTCTGAATCCTGACATAGGAAGGCCACCAAAAATTCTGAGATATCCATCTCCAACTACAACATTTGCCATCAAGATAGAACTGCCAAAGGAGGAGGAGTTGCAATCTACTGCAGAGATAGTCTGCAAAGTTCTGTCATACTTTCCAGGTCTATACCCAAACGGTTCGAGCTTCTAATTTTAAAAATGAATCTCTCCAGAAACAAGTCTCTCACTGTTGCCGCCTGTTATAGACCCTCCTCATTTCCCAGCGGTGCCCTGGATAACATATGTGAATTGATTGCCCCACGTCTATCTTCGGAGTTTGTTCTGTTAGGTGACCTAAACTGGGATATGCTTAACACCCCGGCCGTCCTACTATCTAAGCTAGATGCCCTCAATCTCACACAAATTATCAAGGACCCCATCAGGTACAACCCTAAATACGTAAACATTGACACCGTCATAGATATTATCCTGACCAACTTGCCCTCCAAATACACCGCTGCTGTTTTCAATCAGTAGAGGATGCCTGGTTGTTCTTTAAAAGTAATTTGCTCAACATCTTAAATAAGCATGCCCCTTTCAAAAAATGTGGAACTAAGAACAGATATAGCCCTTGGTTCACTCCAGAACTGACTGCCCTGGACCAGCACAAAAACGTCCTGTGGCGGACTGCACTAGCATCGAATAGTCCCCGCGATATGCAACTTTTCGGGGAAGTCAGGAACCAACACACACAGTCAGTTAGGAAAGCTAAGGCTAGATTTTTCAAACAGAAATTTGCATCCTGTTGCTTTAACTCCAAAAAGTTTTGGGACACTGTAAAGTCAATGGAAAATAAGAGCACCTCCTCCCAGCTGCCCACTGCACTGAGGCTAGGAAACACTGTCACCACCGTTAAATCCACGATGATCAATAATTTCAATAAGGATTTCTCTACAGCTGGCCATGCTTTCCTCCTGGCTAACCCAACCCTGGCCAACAGCTCTGCACCCCAAGAGCTACTTGCCCAAGCATACCCAGCTTCTCCTTCACCCAAATCCAGATAGCAGATGTTCTGAAAGAGCTGCAAAACCCAGACCCATACAAATCAACTTGGCTAGACAATCTGGACCCTCTCTTTCTAAAATTATCAGCCGCCATTGTTGCAACCTCTATTACCAGTCTGTTCAACCTCTCTTTCGTATCGTCCGAGATTCCTAAAGATTGGAAAGCTGCCGCGGTGACACTAAAGTTGTAGACTTATATATCTCTCACTAACTTTAAGCATCAGCTATCTGAGCAGCTCACCGATCGCTTCAGCTGTACACAGCCCATCTGTAAATAGCCCATCCAACTACCTACCACATCCCCATATTGTTTTTATTTACTTTTGGGGGGCTTTTTTAGACACCAGTATTTCTATTTGCACATCATCATCTGCACATCTATCACTCCAGTGTTAATTTGCTCAATTGTAATTACTTCACTACTATGGCCTATTTATTGCCTCACCTCCGTACTCCATTTGCACACATTGTACATAGATTTTTCTATTGTGTTATTGACTGTACTTTTGTTTATCCCATGGATCCCATGTGTTGTTGCCTACTGTCGCAATGCTTTGCTTTATCTTGGCCAGGTTGCAGTTGTAAATGAGAACTTGTTCTCAACTGGCCTACCTGATTAAATAAAGGTGAAATAAAAAATTAAATAAAATAAAAAACAGGACAATGACCCAAAACACACATCCAGGCTGTCTAAGGGCTATTTGACCAAGAAAGAGAGTGATGGTGCTGCATCAGACGACCTGGCCTCCACAATCACCCGACCTCAACCCAATTGAGATGGTTTGGGATGAGTTAGACCACAGAGTGAAGGAAAAGTAGTCAACAAGTGATCAGCATGAGTGTTAATTTCCTTCAGGACTGTTGGAAAAGCATTCGTCATGAAGCTGGTTGAGAGAATGCCAAAAGTGTGCAAAGCTGTCATCAAGAATCGAAAATCGAAAATATATTTTGATTTGTTTAAGCAATAGTTGAATAGGATGGCCTTGACTATAATACAGTATATACATATGAAATGGGTAAAACAGTATGTAAACATTATTAATGTGACCAGTGTTCCATTATTAAAGTAACCAGTGTTCCATGTCTATGTACATAGGGCAGCAGCCTCTAAGGTGCAGGGTTGAGTAACTGGGTGGTAGCCGGCTAGTGACAGTGACTAAAGTTCAGGGCAGGGTACTGGTTGGAAGTGGTCTGATGACCTTGAGATAGAAGCTGTTTTTCAGTCTCTCGGTCCCAGCATTGATGCAGCTATACTGTTTCCGCCATTGTGGTGGGGTGAACAGGCTGTGGCTCGTGGCTGAGGACCTTGATGATCTTCTTGGCCTTCCTGTGACACCGGGTGCTCTAGATGTCCTGGAAGGCAGGCCCTGGTGTGGCGACAGTGATGTGTTGGGCAGACCACACCACCCTCAGGAGAGCCCTGCAGTTGGGGACGGTGCAGTTGCCGTACCATCAGGTATACAACTAGAGAGAGGATGGCATAGAGAAGGGAAGAGAGAGAGATCGAGAGAAAGAGAGAATGAGTGCTAGAAAGAGAGAGAGAGAGACAGATCTGCTGTAGCAACAGAATATTACATTCAATCCCAGCCAAATGTATTAGACTCATCATACCTACTAGGTCAACACCGCCGTCTGCTGGTGGCACACTGTTGTTGTTTGCAACTGCTGTTCAGCACCTTTTATTTATTTATTTATTTGTATTTTTATTTCACCTTTATTTAACCAGGTAGGCCAGTTGAGAACAAGTTCTCATTTACAACTGCGACCTGGCCAAGATAAAGCAAAGCAGTACGACAAAAACAACAACACAGAGTTACACATTAACACACGTACAGTCAATAACACAATAGAAAAGTCTATGTACAGTGTGTGCAAATCTAGAAGAGTAGGGAGGTAAGGCAACACATAGGCCATAGAGGCAAAATAATTACAATTTAGCATTAACACTAGAGTGATAGATGTGCAGATGATGAGGTGCAAGTAGAGATACTGGGGTGCAAAAGAGCAAGAGGGTAAGTAATAATATGGGGATGAGGTAGTTGGGTGTGCTATTTACAGATTGGCGGTGTAAAGGTACAGTGATCAGTAAGCTGCTCTGACAGCTGATGCTTAAAGTTAGAAAAGGAGATATAAGACTCCAGCTTCAGTGATTTTTGCAATTTGTTCCAGTCGTTGGCAGTAGACAACTGGAAGGAAAGTCGGCCAAAGTAAGTGTTGGCTTTGGGGATGACCAGTGAAATATACCTGCTGGAGCACGTGCTACGGGTGGGTGTTGCTATGGTGACCAGTGAGCTGAGACAAGGCAGGGCATTACCTAGCAAAGACTTATAGATGACCTGGAGCAGGTGGGTTTGGAGACGAATATGTAGTGAGGGCCAGCCAACTAGAGCATACAGGTCGCAGTGGTGGTTAGTATATGGGGCTTTGGTGACAAAACGGATGGCACTGTGATAGACGCCATCCAGTTTGCTGAGTAGAGTGTTAGAGGCTATTTTGTAAATGACATCGCCAAAGTCGAGGATCGGAAGGATAGTACATACTACCTCAATAAGCCTGACTAACAGGTGTCTGTATATAGCCTTGCTACTCTTTTTTCAAATGTCTTTTTACTGTTGTTTTATTTCTTTACTTACCTACACACACACACACACACATACCTTTTTTTTCACACCATTGGTTAGAGCCTGTAAGTAAGCATTTCTGTTGTATTCGGCGCACGTGACAAATAAACTTTGATTTGATTTGATTAGTCAGTTTTACGAGGGTATGTTTGGCAGCACGAGTGAAGGAGGATTTGTTGCGAAATAGGAAGCCAATTCTAGATTTAATTTTGGATTGGAGATGCTTAATTGTGAGTCTGGATGGAGAGTTTACAGTCTAACAAGACACCTAGGTATTTGTAGTTGTCCACATATTCTAGGTCTGAACCGTCCAGTAGTGATGCTAGTCGGGCAGGAGGGTGCGGGCAGCAATCGGTTGAAGATCATGCACTTAGTTTAACTAGCATTTAAAAGCAGTTGGAGGCCACGGAAGGAGTGTTGTATGGCGCCGATGCTCGTTTGGAGGTTTGTTAGCACAGTGTCTAAAGAAGGGCCAGATGTATACAGAATGGTGTCGATTTCTGTTGAAAAACAAATGATAGTTCCAGTGGCGACCCGTCACTCAGGGCGTTTTGAGCCTCACATTTTTTGCTTGCCTGTTTTGCATGTTATTTTGGCATTAATAGTACTTACCACTTATCAGTTTGCAAACAATGTAAAAAAAAAATATATATATATATATCATTGAGTTAATAAGCCCGCATGCAAACATGGTCTACTTTTTGTTTTCTTGAGTAAGGCAGCTCCAAAATGCAGGTGTTTCAGCCTAGCTCAGTGCTTTCTGTAGTGGTGGGGCAAGCCAGTAGAAAATACTGAGTGTTGCACCGTGATTGGCTCAGTGTTCTCTCTCTCATGGGGACACTACATCACCGCCAAGTATAAGTGTAGACATTGGAAATTCTAGCCCCTTATGTGCTGCCATAGAGTTACATTAGTAGTGTCCATCCAAGAAGGCTCAAGGTCATTAGTCACAGATAAAATGAAGTCCAATCACGTTATATGTACAGTAGCTTTGATTACTCATGTCAAAATCATACTTTCAAAATCTTAGCTAGTAGTCATCATCATGAATCAAGATGACAATCTACTGGCAAATCATGTGAAGAGAAATAACAAAGAGAAATTATAGATCAAATGTATCAGTGCTCATAGTTACAGTGCAGTTAATGTATTGTTTAGTGTTGTGTTGTGTAGTGTGTTTGCTGGCACTTTGTTTTTGTTTTTTTCCACCAAGATTTACATGCTAAAATCAGCACTGGATAGTCCCATTAAGGTCAAAGCAGATGCAATGGCGTATCACTGCAGAATACTTTGGTAGCCATGTGTAAAGGAGTGCGTAACTGGCTGCAGGAAAGTCAGGCGCAGGAGTGCAGAAATACGTAGCAAACGGAGCCCTTCATTGAGGCAAACAACACACGGCACTCAGAAAACTAAACGCACACGGGTTACAATAACCCGGCGCAAACCAGCCTGGAGTACACATACATTTACACATAACAATTCCACACACAGACATGGGGGGAAACAGAGGGTTATATGCAAGACGAGTAATGAGGGAATGCAAAGCAGGTGTGCGGGAAAACAAGACAAAACAAATGGAAAATGAAAGGTGGATCAGCGATGGCTAGAAGACCAGTGACATCGAGCGCTGAACGCCACCCGAACAAGGAGAGGGACCGACCTCGGCGGAAGTCATGACGCCATGCTGGTTAAGTGTGCTTTCAATTCTAAATAAATCACTGACAGTGTCACCAGCAAAGCTCCCCCACACCATCACACCTCCTCCTCCATCCAGGGAACCACACATGCAGAGATCATCCGTTCACCTACTCTGCGTCTCACAAAGACACGGCAATTGGAACCAAAAATGTCAAATTTGGAGCAAAGGACAGATTTCCACCGGTCTGATGTCCATTAATCATGTTTTTTGGGGCCAAGCAAGTCTCCTCTTCTTATTGGTGTCCTTAAGTAGTGGTTTCTTTGCAGCAATTCACTTGATGATTTTTGCGACTGCGCTTGAAGAAACTTTGAAAGTTTCTCTTTGCTTATTTGAGCTGTGCTTGCCATAATATGGACTTGGTCATTTACCAAATAGGGCTATCTTCTGTAAACCAACCCTACCTTGTCACAACACAACTGATTAGCTCAAACGCATTAAGGAAAGGAAAGAAATTCCACAAATTAACTTTTAACAAGGTACACCTGTTAAGTGCATTCCAGGTGACTTCTCATGAAGCTGGTTGAGAGAATGCCAAGAGAGTGCAAAGCTGCCATTAAGGCAAAGGGTGGCTACTTTCAAGAATCACAAATATAAAATATATTTGGATTTGTTTAACACTTTCTTGGTTACTTATTTCATAGTTTTGATGTCTTCACTATTCTACAATGTAGAAAATAGTAAAAAATAAAGAAAAACCCTTGAATGAGTAGGTGTGTCCAAACTTTTGACTGGTACTGTATATATATATTTATACCTATACTCCGGACTCCAACATTGCTCCTCCTAATATTTCTATATTTCTTAATTCCATTCTTTTACTTTTATATTTGTGTGAATTGTGTGTTGTTAGATACTGTTGGAGCTAGGAACACAAGAATTTTGCTACACCCGCAATAACATCTGTTAAATATGTGTATGTGACCAATAAAATGGCCGCATGATATGATTTGATGCTGTGGTACATGCATTCATAGAGATGAATGTATCTCTATTCCCGTCTCTCCCCGTCTTGTGCTGTGCTGTGTGCCAGGCTTTGGTCAGCGAGGTCCAGCTCTCTCTCTCCATCTGATGCTGTGGCAACTTTTTCTCCCTGTCTCTCCCTCCGTTTCCTGTATGCCAGCCGGCAGGGTAAAGAGTTTGGTCAGGGAGGTCCAGCTCTCTCTCTCCATCTGATGCTGTGGCAACTTTCTCTCCCTCCGTTTCCTGTATGCCAGCAGGCAGGGTAAAGAGTTTGGTCAGGGAGGTCCAGCTGGCGGTCAATAACAGGGCTATGTGACATCAAAGAGATTTAGAAGTGTACGTTAATTCAGTGTCTTTGGCTTCGTGAGGGTTGTCACTGCCATGTGACCTGCTGGCAGTGGGACTGGGATGCATTACATTGCGTCCCAAATGGCACTCTATTCTCTACATATTGCACTACTATGTCAAATGTGGTGTACTATATAGGGAATAGGTTGCAATTTGGTACTGGAACATACAGTACTTACAGTGAGAAAGAGCAAGAGAGAGATCCCTTTCATACACAGACCAAAATCCAACTAATTTACCATGCCTGCTTTTTTATACCAGCGTTTTTGTATATCTGAAAGGGGTATTGGGTGAGAAACATGACAAATTAAAAACCACCTAAAGACCTACTCATGATTCCTGCATTTTCACAGACCATGTAACCAAAGTACAGGTATTGAGTCTGTGTGAATGATTCTCTGCTTTTTTAGCAGGTCAATTCATTAACACTTCATTGTTTAACACCTCCCTAATTTTAAATGCAAACAGCCCCCATGGTTGAACAACACCCCCCACCCTTCCAATTTGCCAGGTAACCACTGATCTGTATAAAAGAGTTATGTATACCTGCACATAAGTAGTAAAAAAAAAGGGATATTTGAAAGGGGATCATATAAATATTTCCTTATATGTTTTATAACATGTCATGTACCACATCTTCTGTCTGGAATGAGTAAAAGAGACACTGCTGGAGTTCTTCCTCCCTCCCTTATCAGCCCACACTGTTGTTGATTAGTAGAGCTACATGCTATCCCGTATAACATCACTGTCTCCATAATCTGCCCTCTATAACACATTGCTTTATGCTCCATTTCCTATCGGAAGCTTATTTCTACTTTCTCTATTTCTACTTTCTGTCGTCGTTTTCCTTCCTTGGGCATCATGGCACCATCTCTCTCTGACAGAGTTATTCAACATCAGTACACCCCTCACTCACTCATCACTCACTGGGACAGACAGACAAACCACTTAGACGAATAGAGGAAGAAAACGTCAACACTCTTCCTGAATAGACTTAGATTTCCTCATGCATGGGTTTCTTTATGAATAGTGCAGATGGTCACTCAGTTGCATGTTTGTGTCAAAAACGTCAATCACTGTGAATTTCTTGAATTTCTTGAATTTCATATCTGCAGGAGGACTCTAAAATCTATCTTACAGCTAGATTTATCATACAACTTTTCTTGTGGGTCCCTAAGACAATCAAAACCTTCTGAGGGTGTGTAACCCTTTCCTGCCGTCAATGACAAAAATCGCCCTCTTTGGCCTGATGGCTGGAATGTTATTCATATTTTTCATAATTCCATAATTCATAATTATTATTTTTTGTGATGAAAGTCTAGTGTTTCTATGTCAAACAGTTTTGTCATATTTTAGTCTTCTGTGAATTATATAAAGTGTAATATTGGGACGCAAACTCAAAATGTTATACATTTCAACTCTTTATCTGACAGGGTACAGGTGTCTTATTTGTTTAAGCCCATAACCATGTGTGTGAGGTGTTTACTTTTGTTTCAAAGTAGATGTGTTTAAGATTACCAAGAATCATGCCGTGTGACCCTGATTTAGCCCCTTGCAGTAAAAGGTTAAAAGTTTCAAATGTTAAAAGGTTTTAAGGTACGTTTTGAAGGCTTCTGTGTTTAGATTGCAAATCCTGCTGCAACACTGTTCAGAGTCTCTGGGGTTACAAGGTGTCATCTCTCTGCCTTCCCAACAGTCACAGTTCATCTCCCTTTGTGTCGGCCATATTGGGAGGTGTCACTTTAAGCCCCCTGATTATTCACAGCCACCTGTCCTTCCACTGTCTCGCTGTGTCCTCTGGAGTCATGAATAATATGGTCCTCTGTGGCTCAGTTGGAAGAGCATGGCACTTGCGATGCCAGGATAGTGGGAACCGGGACCACCCATACGTGAAATGTATGCATTCATGACTGTGAGTCGCTTTGGTTAAAAGTGTCTGCGAAATTGCGTGTATTTGAGTTTGATCTACATGAGATCATATTAGCCTGCTAAGGTAAGTGGTCTGAAACAAAATGTCCACTTACTGTAATGGGTCCTTTGCACATTAGTGGTGAGGCTATTGCAGCTCAGTGCCCAGTACTCCCCCTCAGTCCTCTGTTCCCTCTCTTCGCTCTGTGACAGAATGTGAGCCTACATCGCTCATTTACTCTTTTATTCGCTAGGCCCCGTCTACTTACTTAAGAGCAGAACATGAAGGTGTGCGTGTCTTTGTCGATGTACAGTTGAAGTCAGGAAGTTAACATACACCTCAGCCAAATACATTTAAACTCAGTTTTTTCACAATTCCTGACATTTTAATCCAAGTAAAAATTCCCTGTCTTAGGTCAGTTAGGATCACCACTTTAAGAATGTGAAATGTCAGAATAAGAGTAGAGAATGATTTATTTCAGCTTTTATTTCTTTCATCACATTCCCAGTGGGTCAGAAGTTTACATACACTCAATTAGTATTTAGTAGCATTGCCTTTAAATTGTTTAACTTGGGTCAAACATTTCAGGTAGCCTTCCACAAGCTTCCCACAATAAGTTGAGTGAATTTTGGTCCAATCCTCCTGACAGAGCTGGTGTAACTGAGTCAGGTTTGTAGGCCTCCTTGCTCGCACACGCTTTTTCAATTCTGCCCACAATTTTTCTATGGGATTGAGGTCAGGGCTTTGTGATGGCCACTCCAATACCTTGACTTTGTTGTCCTTAAGCCATTTTGCCACAAATTTTTAAGTATGCTTGGAGTCATTGTCCATTTGGAAGACCCATTTGTGACCAAGCTTTAACTTCCTGACTGATGTCTTGAGATGTTGCTTCAATATATCCACATAATTTTCAATCCTAATGATGCCATCTATTTTGTGAAGTGCACCAGTCCCTCCCAAAAAGTACGATCTTTGTCCCCATGTGCAGTTGCAAACCGTAGTCTGGCTTTTTTATGGCGGTTTTAGAACAGTGGCTTCTTCCTTGTTGAGCGGCCTTTCAAGTTATGACAATATAGGACTTGTTTTACTGTGGATATAGATACTTTTTAACCTGTTTCCTCCAGCATCTTCACAAGGTCCTTTGCTGTTGTTCTGGAATTGATTTGCACTTTTCGCACCAAAGTACGTTCACCTCTAGGAGACAGAACGTGTCTCCTTCCTGAGCAGTATGATGGCTGCGTGGTCCCATGGTGTTTATACTTGCGCATTATTGTTTGTACAGATTAATCTGTTACCTTCAGGTGTTTGGAAATTGCTCCCAAGGATGAACCAGACTTGGAGGTCTACAATTTGTTTTCTGAGGTCTTGGATGATTTCTTTAGATTTTCCCATGATGTCAAGCAAAGAGGCACTGAGTTTGATGGTAGGCCTTGAAATACATCCACAGGTACACCTCCAACTGAGTCAAATTATGTCAATTAGCCTATCAGAAGCTTCTAAAGCCATTACATCATTTTCTGGAATTTTCCAAGCTGTTTAAAGGCACAGTCAACTTAGTGTATGTAAACTTCTGACCCACTGGAATTGTGATACAGTGAATTATAAGTTAAATAATCTGTCTGTAAACAATTGTTGGAGAAGTGTATTGTGTCATGCACAAAGTAGATGTCCTAGCCGACTTTCCAAAACTATAGTTTGTTAACAAGAAATGTGTGGAGTGGTTGAAAAACGAGTTTTAATGACTCCAACCTAAGTGTATGTAAACTTCCCACTTCAGCTGTATGTGTTCATACCTGTGCAATAAGTGTGTGTGTGCGCACGCACGTGTATGTTTGTGTTTTCCATCACTAACACAGAGAGGCTGCTGCCTACATACAGACTTGAAATCATCGGCCACTTTAATAAATGGATCACAAGTCACTTTAATAATGCCACTTTAATAATGTTTACATATCTTGCATTACTCATCTCATATGTATATACTGTATTTTATACTTTCTATTGCATCTTACCTATGCCCCTCTGTCATTGCTTATCCATATATTTATATATTTATATGTAAATATTCTTATTCCATCCCTTTCTTAGATTTGTGTGTATTAGGTAGTTGTTGTGGAATTGTTAGATCACATGTTAGATCTTGCTGCACTGTCAGAACTAGAAGCGCAAGCATTTCGCTACACTCGCAATAACATCTGCCAACCATGTGTGTGTGGCCAAGGCAATTTGACTGGATTTGATTTGAATCTGACCAAGCTGTTTCTCACATTCTGTTCTGTGATTCATAGCCGACGCTACATGGCTTTTTGTCTGCTTGATTTAGCAGAACAGACCCTCTTCTTTTCTTAGTAATGCTGCTGACAGATTTACCCACTTACTTCACCAACAGGGCACACACACACACAGAGCAGAGCAGAGCTAATATGCTGCTGGCAACAACCATTGGGTCTTGGCTTAGACCTCCACAAGACAGATTGGAAGCTCTCCTCAAGCTGTTCTGCCTTTACAACAACAGCTAGCATCTCCACATTGGGAGAATAGCAGCACTATATCAGTCTTTCATATCTCTCTGTGTCTCTCCCTCTTTCTCTCTTAGGGGTTAGGTTTATGATCATAGCTAGGGTTAGTGTTAGGAGATAGGGTTCAGTTTAGGGTTAGGGTTAAGTATTTGGGGTGAGGGAAAATAGGATTTTGAATGGGAATCAAATATTTGTTCCCACAAGGAAAGTAAAACAAATGTGTGTGTCTGTGTGTGTGAGAGAGAGAGAGAAAGGGAGAGAGAGGGACGGAAGGAAATAGATGGGGAAAGAGCGAGCGAGAGAGAGCATACTGTGCAGTGTAGACCTACGATAATGTTGCTGAATATCATATGCTTTAGAAACTATGCAGGGATATTGCTGTAGTTAAAGGAGATTTTCAAAGTACCATGTTGTGGGTTTACTCATTCATCCATGTCGTGAGTGTTCTCAATGTCCGCCCCGATAGATCGTCTTCCCCTCTCTCAATACACGCAGAGTGAAAAGCCCTGTCTGTCTGTCTGTCCATACCTCTTCACGATTCTCATGACATTTAATTTTTCACTGCTGCTGTCATGGAAACTAAATATGGTTTTCTATCATTTACACCACGGGAAAAATGCAACACATGATTACAATTGTCATAAGGCACAGGAACTCTTCGCGGTTTTTAACTCCTCAGACACCGTTTTTATAGAATAGTCTCTCATGCAAAGTATTTTATTTTATTCCACCTTTATATAACCAGGTAGGCTAGTTGAGAACAAGTTCTCATTTGCAACTGCGAACTGTCCAAGATAAAGCAAAGCAGTTCGACACATACAACAACACAAAGTTACACATGGAATAAACAAACATACAGTCAATAATACAGTAGAAAAAGTCTATATACAGTATGTGCATGGTGGCGAAGTAGTTACAATATAGCAATTAAACACTGGAATGGTAGATGTGCAGTATATATATATATATATATATAAATATGCATGTAGAGATACTGGGGTGCAAAGGAGCAAGATAAATAAATACAGTTTGGGGATGAGGTAGTTGGATGGGCTATTTACAGATGTGTAGAACAATTATTTCTTACTGTTTTTAATGCAAGATCTCTGGTGGGTAATCAAATGTATTTATTACATATGGCAAAGAAATATGAACTTACAATGCATTTGGAAAGTATTCAGACCCCTTGACTTTTTCCACATTTTCTTACGTTACAGCCTTATTCAAAAATGGATTAAATTATTTTCCCCCCTCATCAATCTACACATAACGCCCCATAAGACAAAGAAAAATAGTTTTTTGTTTAAAAAAAAATCACATTTATTTATACATTTTTTTAACTGAAATATCACATTTACATAAGTATTCGGACCCTTTACTCACTACTTTGTTGAAGCACCTTTGGCAGCGATTACAGCCTCGAGTCTTCTTGGGTATTGCGCTACAAGCTTGGCACACCTCTCAATCTTCTCTGCAGATCCTCTCAAGGTCTGTCATGTTGGATGGGGAGCGTCGCTGCACAGCTATTTTCAGGTCTCTACAGTGATGTCAAATCAAATTAAACTTTATTTGTCACATTATCCGAATACAACAAGTGTAGACATTACCGTGAAATGCTTACCTACAAGCCCTTAACCAACAATGCAGTTCAAGAAAGACTAAAAATTCTAAAAAGTAACACAAGGCCATATACAGGGGGTACCAGTACCGAGTCAATGTGAGGGGGTACAGGTTAGTTGAGGTAATTTGTACATGTAGGTAGGGGTAAAGTGACAATGCATAGATAATAAACATTGAGTAGCAGCAATAAACAGCGAGTGGCCATTTGATTAGTTATTCAGCAGTCTTATAGCTTGGGGGTAGAAGCTGTTAAGGACCCTTTTGGTCCTTGACTTGGTGCTCCGGTACTGCATGCCGGGCTTTCCTCTGACACCGCCTAGTATATAGGTCCTGGATGGCAGGAAGCTTTGCCCCTGTGAGGTACTGGGCCGTATGCTCTACTCTCTGTAGCGCCTTAAGGTAGGATGCCGAAGAGTTGCCATACCAGGCAGTGATGCAACCGATCAGGATGCTCTCGATGGTGCAGCTGTATAACTTTTTGAGGCTCTAGGGTCCCATGCCAAATCAAATCAGAGGTTGTTGCCTTGGCACCACACTGCCAGGTCTCTGACCTGCTCCCAATAGGCTGACTCATCGTTGTCGGTAATCAGGCCTACCACTGTTGTGTCGTCAGCAAACTTAATTATGTTGTTGGAGTCATGTTTGGCCATGCAGTTGTGGGTGAACAGAGAGAACAGGAGGGGACTAAGCACGCACCTCTGAGGGGCCCAGTGTTGAGGATCAGCATGGCAGACGTGTTGTTGCCTACCCTTACCACCTGGGGGCGGCCCGTCAGGAAGTACAGGATCCAGTTGCAGAGGGAAGTGTTTAGTACCAGGGTCCTTAGCTTAGTGATGAGCTTTGTGGGCACTATGGTGTTGAAAGCTGAGCTGTAGTCAATGAAAGGCATTCTCACATAGGTGTTCCTTTTGTCCTGGTGGGAAAGGGCAGTTTGGAGTGCGATCGAGATTGCATCATCTGTGGATCTGTTGGGGCGGTATGCGAATTGGAGTTGGTCTCCCAACCCCTACTGTCTCAGCCTCCAGTATTTATGCTGCAGTAGTTTATGTGTCGGGGGGCTAGGGTCAGTCTGTTATATCTGGAGTATTTCTCCTGTCTTATCCGGTGTCCTGTGTGAATTTAAGTATACTCTCTCTAATTCTTTCTTTCTTTCTTTCTCTCTCTCTCTCTCTGACGACCTGAGACCTAGGACCATGCCTCAGGACTACCTGGCCTGATGACTCATTGCTGTCCCCAGTCCACCTGGCCGTGCTGCTGCTCCAGTTTCAACTGTTCTGCCTGCGGCTATGGAACCCTGACCTGTTCACCGGACGTGCTACCTGTCCCAGCTGTTTTCAACTCTCTAGAGACAGCATGAGTGGTAAAGATCGCCTATGAAAAGTCAACTGACATTTACTCCTGAGGTGCTGACCTGTTGCACCTAATCACAACCACTGTGATTATTATTATTTGACCCTGTTGGTCATCTATGAACATTTGAACATCTTGGCCATGTTCTGTTACAATCTCCAGAAGAGGATTGGCCACCCCTCATAGCCTGGTTCCTCTCTAGGTTTCTTCCTAGGTTCTAGCCTTTCTAGGGAGTTTTTCCTAGCCACCGTGCTTCTACACCTGCATTGCTTGCTGTTTGGGGTTTTAGGCTGGGTTTCTGTGCAGCACTTTGAGATATTAGCTGAAGTAAGAAGGGCTTTAAACATTTTTTTTATTTAATTTGATTTGAGTCTAGGGTATCTGGGATCATGCTGCTGATGTGAGCCATGACCGGCCTTTCTAAGCATTACATGGCTACCGACGAAAGTGCTAAAGGGCGGTAATCATTTAGGTAGGTTACCTTCACTTCCTTGGGCACAGGGACTATGGTGGTCTGCTTGAAACATCTAGGTATTACAGACTCGGTCAGGGAGAGGTTGAAAATGTCAGTGAAGACACTTGCCAGTTGGTCCGCGCATGCTTTGAGTACACGTCCAGCCATCCCTCCGTTCCCATTCTGTGTCAGGTTCAAGTCTGGGCTCTGGCTGGGCGTCTCAAGGACATTCAGAGTCTTGTCCCGAATCCACTCCTGCATTGTCTTGGCTGTGTGCTTAGGGTCGTTGTCCTGTTGGAAGATGAAACTTCACCCCAGTCTGAGGTCCTGAGCGCTCTGGAGCATGTTTTCATCAAGGATCTCTCTCTGTAATTTGCTCCTTTCATCTTTCCCTCGATCCTGAATTGTCTCCCAGTCCCTGCCGCTGAAAAACATCCCCACAGCACAATGCTGTTACCACCACGCTTCACCGTAGGGATGGTGCCAGGTATCCTCCAGATGTGACGCTTGGCATTCAGGCCAAAGAGGTTTCATCAGACCAGAGAATCTTGTTTCTCATGGTCTGAGAGTCCTCACCAAGGCCCTTCTCCCCCAACTGCTCAGTTTTGCCGGGCGGCAAGCTCTAGAAATGATGGAGGCCACTGTGTTCATATGGACCTTTAATGCTGAATAAATGTTTTGGTACCCTTCCCCAGATCTGTGCCTCGACGCAATCCTTTCTTGGAGCTCTATGGCCAATTCCTTCGACATCGTGGCTTGGTTTTTGCTCTGACATGCACTGTTAACAGTTGGACCTCACATAGACAGGTGTGTGCCTTTCCAAATCATGTCCAACCAATTGAATTTACCACATATGGACTACAATCAAGTTGTAGAAACATCTCAAGGAAAATCAATGCAAACAAGATGCATCTGAGCTCGATTTCGAGTCTCATAGGAAAGGGTCTGAATACTTATGTGTAAAGATCATAGTTGCATGAAGCAGGTAAGTGTTCATGATTTATTAAAAGAACTGAACACTGAATAACAAAACCAACAAAGAGAACGAACGAAACCATTCTGTCTGGTGCAGACACACAAAATCAGAAAAATACTACCCACAAAACACAGGTGGGAAAAGGCTACCTAAGTATGGTTCTCAATCAGAGACAACGATAGACAGCTGCCTCGGATCGAGAACCACACCCGGCCAAACACACAGAAATAGAAAACATAGAACAAAACATAGAATGCCCACCCCAACTCACGCCCTGACCAAACCAAAATAGAGACATAAAAAGGATCTCTAAGGTCAGGGCGTGACATTATGTAAATAAGGTATTTCTGTTTTAATTTTTTTATACATTTGCAAAAATGTATAAAAACCTGTTTTCGCTTTGTCATCATGGGGTATTGTGTGTAGATTGATGAGGAAACACATGAATTGAATCCATTTTAGAATAAGGCTGTAACGTAACAAAATGTGGAAAAAGGGAAGATGTCTGTATACTTTCCAAATGCACTGTAATAATGAAAGAAAAGCTCAATAGCGAGAGATCAGATTTGTTGTGCTGGGGGAGCTGTATGCGAAGACACTTGTGCCAACCCAAAAACCCTAGTTAAAGGCAGCATGTATTGTCCTGTGTGAATATAACAGTGTGTCCAATTCCCTCTCTCCATTCAGTCAAACCTGGCCTCGGGTTTTCTATGTCACGTATGACATCTGGACCTCAAATGTGATGTTTTTCCATGTCACTGGGTTTGGCTAGATGGTGATTTTCATCCACTGATGCCTCTTTGTAAAGATCAACACTGCATTGTTTGGAAGTCTTAGGACTGGCACACGTGACTGACACTCGGTTAACCTGACTCGTAGTCTTACAAAAGGCTGTCTTACAGTACGTTATTTGACTGGGCACCATGGAAAGTCATGGGCCTGGAATTTTACCTGTGCATTTTTTACAATCAAAACGTTGTTTCTAGCTCATCACCTGCATTTTTTATCGTTGCCTCTTTGAACACTCTTGTGAACAAACATAAAGAACCATTTACATAATTAGGAAGGGAAGACATTGGCGTACAAGGAACACAACTGTTAGATGAGTTCGGGCTGAAAGGCTCTCCTGGTCACACCCCTGTTCCAAACAAAAAGCACAGAATCAGGCAAATAAATGCAGATTTACCAACTGGCTTCCCCCAAACAATCAAAGTCCCGACGTATGCAGAGAGAGAGAGCAATGAAAGCGAGGAAAGACAGAGAGAAGGAAGCTCTGAAGTACTCTTACATAGGAATCTCTTCAGATGGTGCAGCAGACAGTGTTGCATAGTAACAGGGCTGTAATTCTGTATCTTACCTGGGCCCAGCCAGGCATTGATTAAAAACTGTCTGTTTTATCTTCCAATCCCATTCCTTTTGTCGTGTGTTGATGCACACACACACACGCGTGCGCACGCATACAAACACACACACATGTGCACACATACAACATGCACACACACTGCACATCTCCACAAACCTCTTTTATTTATGACTGCCATTAGACGTCTGAGAGGTGTTTAGCCTACTGAGCGAGGAAGGAGGAGGAGGATGAGAAGAGAAAGAGAGAGAACTGTGTGTGGAGAAACTGGTGAAGAACTCCTTTTCCCCCGTGAGATAGGAATAACGACATCAAACAGGATTACCAGTCATTTGAACTGTGGCCAGCGTACACCGATCTCTCTCTCTCTCTCTCAAATGTCCACAACACCCTAAGCATTTCATCTGGACGCTTTCACCACTGAACTCTGAGCAACACTGTACATGAAGAATTGGGCCAGGGACGTTGAGGGACGTCAGGGGAAGGATTGTAGCTTGAGATGTAGGATCTTCATTTGAGCCAGTTTGCTTCAGCAGGAAAATAATCCTGCAGCAACAGGACATTTGGATTATAATTCACTGACATTTTTGTAGGGGTTGACATTTTTCTTCAGGGAAAATCAAGTCTGCAATTTCAAAGTGGAAATTACAAACTTCATAAGCCTTTTTAAAAACCCAAATACACTGCAAATTCTCAACAACAAAACAGTGATCAAATTAAGAACCTACATCTGTACATCACATACTGTACAGTACCTTTCTCAAATGCCATGACCTATTCAACTTGTGCCGACGAAGCCAGCAAGGGGCAAGTAAATGTCACCTAGTGTGTACCCAGTCGCTACACATGGAGGGTTTGGTGTTGGCATGGGTTGGCATGGTCTGTGTTGTCACTCCTCATTGGCATTAGGCTACAGGCCATTACCACCATGACTGTGAATGTCATGTCTAGGCTTGTATAGTCTGGATGAAGTATCTGGTAGAGCAGTTGAAGTGGGTATGTCTCCCTATGATGTAAAACCGCAAGGAAATACACGCTTTAGATACATACCTGATGTTGTCATGACAACACGCTCAACATTCACTGGCTGCTTCTTATATTGGGGACAGTCCTTCTATACTTAATGTGAATTAACTTCAAAAGTAAGAAAGATTAAATGGTATTTAGAGTTGAATATAATTTATTAAAGCCACAATTTGCTTACCTTGTTTTTCTTTAGCTTCCTTCCTTCCTTCCTTCCTGTGAGACCTAGAACTAGGCTGTGGCCGGTGAGACCTGATCCCTCAATGCCCCTCTCTTCTCTTCTTACATATCCACACAACATCCACATCACTGTATGTTTCAGTTCCACGTTTGAGTACATTCTGAGAACATCCACTCCTTCCAGACTGTGGATGTATTCTAAGAACATCCACTCCTTCCAGACTGTGGATGTATTCTGAGAATATCCACTCCTTCCAGACTGTGGATGTATTCTAAGAACATCCACTCCTTCCAGACTGTGGATGTATTCTGAGAACATCCACTCCTTCCAGACTGTGGATGTATTCTAAGAACATCCACTCCTTCCAGACTGTGGATGTATTCTGAGAACATCCACTCCTTCCAGACTGTGGATGTATTCTAAGAGCATCCACTCCTTCCAGACTGTGGATGTATTCTAAGAACATCCACTCCTTCCAGACTGTGGATGTATTCTAAGAACATCCACTCCTTCCAGACTGTGGATGTATTCTAAGAACATCCACTCCTTCCAGACTGTGGATGTATTCTAAGAACATCCACTCCTTCCAGACTGTGGATGTATTCTAAGTGCTACTCTGAACAGGTCCCTTGTCACTCCTCAATAGCAGGACAACCATGATCCACCAGTATCTATTTTAGGCCAACACAGTTTTTCTCTTTCAACCATGACCCCCCCCACCCCCCCACCCCCATGGTAGATTCCTCCTCCTGATCACTGCTCACTTTGCAGTTTATAGATGCATTCCACTTCAAGAGGCAGGAAGCTAAACACACATCTCACGCTCCCCCATCCCATTAAGGCACATGCTCCGGCCTGTAGCCATGGTTTCCTATAGGGGAGTCAATCAAGTGACAGGAACAAAGACAGGCAGAGAGTGGTGCCTACAGTGTCCTGCTTCCCCCTTTGTCTCCCTCCCACTCTCTCTCTTTTGCTCCCATCCTCACTACCCTTTCTACTCTCCTCTCCCCTCTCTGCACCGCCCCTGGGGCCACATACACACAGACATACACATACATTAGATTGATCACTAATGGTGACGTGTGATCGCTCCAGATCACATTTGGAACGTTGTCTGTGCTTATTGTGCCTCGACGAGAGGCTATTAAAATAATGAAGCTATCTGTGTTCTGAATCCCTGTTGATAGACATGGTGGAGATATATTCCTCATCTAGGCCTTCAAGTGGTGACATTTGATTTTGATAATGCTTTGGTGGAGTAGCAATCATAACAGTCTGTCTGTACGTGCCAATTAACATAATAAGGGGTGGGAGGGCGGGGAGACAAAGACAGGAGAGAGACACAATACAACACACACAATATAGACTAATAATCAGCTGACCTAATTTAGCATATTAATCAGCACAGCAGCACCAAGGAGCAGGAAGGACAGCGAAAGCAGCGGCTCTTCTAGTTGCTAGTCTCTCCATTAGTGCAGTTCAGAGGAGGCTTGGCAAGAGTGTAACACACACACACACACACCCACGCACACACACACTAAAGGCTGAGGGGTCTGTGCTGGAGGCTTCCATGTTGTTTGGCTTGTGAAGACACAGGACATGGATGGGAGCCAAATCCATGGGGCAAGAGTCTGTGTGTGTGTGTGTGTGTGTGTGTGTGTGTGTGTGTGTGTGTGTGTGTGTGTGTTCAAAGCAGCCCAGCGCTCTCTCCTGTTCTCTCAGACTCTTTCACATTATGTACATCAGATGCCTCGGCCTTTGTGTTCTGTTGCCTGGTGATCACAAATAGAGGCGGGGAGTGTGTGCATGTATACTCTGTGTATGTGTATGTGTGTGTGTGTGTGTGTGTGTGTGTGTGTGTGTGTGTGTGTGTGTGTGTGTGTGGGGGGGGGGTATTTTTAGTCAACAGATTGCAATGAATTATTGGTCTGGAATTGTCATTCACCAGAGATTACTTTTGTGAAATAGCTTTTTCACAGAAAATGGACCATGCAGGTAAATATACATCCTCGTGTGCACAAAAAATGTATTAAACTAAAACCAATGATTACTCAGCCAGGTGTGTGCATGCATGTGAGAGTGCGTGCATGTTCCTAACTTGCTTGACTGCGTCCCAGACATGTTGTTAGCTCTGTCCTCTTTAATACGTTGCGAAATGTCCTAGAAACAAGGTGATTTCTGTTGTGTCTGTAAAAACCAACCAGAAGAATGACTTGATGCTCTCACAGGGTCACGGGGAACATTAAACAATTGCTCATCATGTCTGACTGTGTGGCTCAGTGGAGTAGCGGTGTGGGTGAGGTAATGGGATCAGGGTAGTGCTTCAGGTGCCAGGGGTGGCGCTCAGGGTGGGTTATGGGTGGGGGCTGGGGATGCCAGGTTTTGAGGCGATTTGGGGCAGGGTTGGGGGGTTGGGTTGGTGCAAGGGGTGGGGGTGCAGGGTGTAAGGGGGGTGGTTGAGGCGGGACACAACGGCTGGCTAGTCCCTGAGACAATGTTCACTCACTGTCATCATTGCAGTGACCATTCAAATGTGTTTAGAGATGGTTTTGTAAAACTATAACAGGATGTGATGATGATGTCACGCAAATAATTTCAATATCATCAAACTCGATACAGAATACAAAGACAAGGCTCAGGATGTCTTCCTACTTTCCCTCAGGTGGCTAAGTCATTCACCCTTGACCCTTGACACTGTAGGAATGGCTATAAACACAACACCACACCAGTACGCGAGACAAAGTACACAGACAAAATTAATGTAGCTCTCAACCGTCCCTGACAATTTGCTGTAGAATAAAAGAGCCATTCACGCAAGCCTACAAAGGAGAGGGTAGTGAGAGTGAGGATATGTCGTGGCATAGTGTGCTGTCCCAAATGGTACCCTGTTTTCTATGTATTGCACCACTTTGACTCGGGCCCAGACACAGCCGTAGTGTGGCTGTACCATCATGATCAGCTGAGCCCTGTCATAGTTCCCCTTTATGAGCCAAACTGTCTGAGTCGGGAAATTGATGGCTTCGGATGTGCTGGCCTGGCTCTGCACTGCGGCAGAGGAAGAGGCAGTGTGTAGTGTGTGTGTGTGTGTGTGTGCATGCTTGCGGGTGTGTGTGTGTTTGCATGTGAGCATGCAGAAGCAGAGAGCTCATCAGTAATCAGAGAGCGTTGGTCACCTTTTCCTCTACAGGTATTTATTAGTGCACACACATGCAGGCAAGTGCAACCTCGGCTAATGAACAAAACATAAGTACACACACTGATCATGTAGCCAACACACAAACATCACCTACCTTATCAATGAACAGATGTGGCAAACAGTCTGCTGATTTCCTCTGCTTGTGTCCTTGTAGATCTTGGTGCCAGGAACAAGGGCTTGACATTACACAACAGAACTCAGGGCTATTTGGTCAGATCACAGCAGGGGTCCCCTCTGACTCTCTCTCTCTCTCTCTCTCTCTCTCTCCAACAGGGAGGGGGAAACGATGTGTCACTAGCCTAGCACAGAATTGAGTTATTAGTTTAGTTACACATGTAAAAACACATATAACAAGGCAATGGAAACACATAGTAAAACTGAACCACACAAAATTCTGAGGGGTCACAATGTAAATAAGGATGGCTGGGGGTGGTCCGGAAGGGTGGTAGAATTTAGCATTTTTCAAACACCTGAAACAGATTTTCCTGCAATATAGAGTCATAATAAATTATGCTTAATTCTATATCTATATATATATTTTGTTCTGCATATCTAAGTATACCTTTTTTTAAAGAAACTAAATATGCTTCTCCGCACCTCTGCTAAAATCTGGGTAAAAGATTGAAAGGAATGTGAGTCTCATTCAGGACATGAGTAATTGCTTGTTTTAAGTCTACCAACCTTGCCAGCAGGCATGCCAGCTAAGATAGTTAGACAAGCTAGCCACTCTAACTTGATTGACAGCCTGAAAAGGCTTCTTGGTACCTAGTTATGAGGTTGGGAGATCGGGTACCTGTCTGGATTAGCTAAAGACAACTTCATAAAATTGCTAGGTGATTAGTAGTATTACAGAGTAACAAATAAACCCAAAAATATAAATATATATATGTTTTTTAAACCGGACAAATCTGAAGGGCTGATCCTGGAAGCTAATTGGACTGTGCCACATTGCCACGACGATGCCAGGATACCGATTTCCCTTAACCAGCGTGCCCTGGAGTTACTGCACGGCCATGGATGACTGAGCAATGGAGCTTTCTCTGCCTGTCCAGATGTCCTAATTTACTGCGACTGGCGGCGTATGTAGCCCATTTAAATGCCCTCACACCGGGTGTCAGCGGGCGCAGTGTGGAGTGCCGGCTTGGTTACATTGTATCCATCCACCCCAGGTGACTCATGTAGCCTGTTGGTGTCCCTGGTTCAAGGCCTAATAGGACTGTACCATGGCCTTGTGAGAGATTAGGGTCAAAGTCAGTAGGGAGAAAACGTTGATAAATGTTCTGAAATGGGGGAGGGACTGCCTGACTTTGTTCAATAAGAACACGGCTTTGAGTTTTCTATTGTAAAACGCTTTGCTACGTTGTGCTCTACTGAACACAACCTAGATAAAGCCTCACACTGGCTCCACCATCTCACAGCCTTTAGAGGAATCATAGAGATGGGAGAGAAACGAGAAACACCTTCCATTCACTCACTAGAACCCTTCCTTCACTCACTAGAACTCTTCAGTCACTCACTAGAACTCTTCATTCACTCACTAGAACTCTTCATTCACTCACTAGAACTGTTGTGGACATGCTCAGTTTGAAACCAACTGTACCGTTGTGTTCTAAAAGCGATAGGGGGATTTGGAAACGCACATGCTCAGTTTGAAACCAACGGTATTGTTGTGTTCTAAAAGCAACAGGGGGATTTGGAAACCTGTCTTCCTGTTGGGGAAGTTAATCCACTGTGGAACTGTGTTACTCTCTAATGCATAGAGAGGGATTTAAACAGTGGCAGTCACTAGGTGGATAAACACAATTTCACAGATGGCAACGAGAGAGAGCGAGAGAGCGAGAGAGAGAAAGAGAGAGCAACTCTTTGGTAAACAACTAATAAAACACATCATCCCTGATCCAGGCAATACACAAGTAAGGATAGATCAAACGTCTGTACCGTATACACACCATCGCTTTAACATCATGGAGGTGGATTTGACTTGCAGATGTGACCTGATGGTACGGGTTCCTCCGAGTAATTAGAGCTGGGTATCTGGGGACCAACGTAAGATGTTGAGACAGGCTGTGTGAGGTCACATTGACCAGGCAGTGGGATGGGGTTGGCACCTCTGCCACCTGTCTCCTGGCAACGGGCCTTGTCTTAGGCACCCACCACCAGCTGGGATGCTTAAACTGCACATGCACACAAATGGGATCGGGCACAGACACACACACACACACACGTGCACACACGCTCACATGAGTGCCTGCACAAACACACAAACGCACACACTCCCAGATGTGGCACGTTGGGAGACAGATGTTGTGTCACTGAGGAGAAGACGGGGAGGGAATGAGGGATGTTTTCAAACAGATTGTAGAGGGGAAGAGGGGGAAGGTGAGCCAAGAGTGCAACCTGTCAGTCTGTCTGTCACAGTACAGAACATCCCTAGGAGGGGAATTATACTGGGAGGATATGGCAGTGTTCTGTACTTTCAGGTTTTTTTGTGTGTTGACTGTGTGTGTTGATTTTCCTTTATTAGTGATGTTATGTTCTAAAGTACAGTGTGGAGCTTCCTTATTTTCCTTTATTAGTCCTCATGTGAGTGCATAGTCCTGAGTCCTCATGTGAGTGCACTCTAATGCTTGCCTGTAAACCCCTCATGTGTGACTAGCTCTGAGTGCTATTCTGATCCACTCTCTCTGTGAGTGCACTCTCTCTCATGTGAGTGCAAACTAAACGCTAGATCCACTCTCTCTTCTCTCTCTCCAAACTAAACGCAGAAGGCGAAGCTCCGATCCTTGCAACGATTCTCGCGGAGTTGTCTGTCTGATGACCTCACTGCAGGTTTAAACTGATAAGACATGAGTGATTGGCCCGTCTACTGGGGTTTAATATGCCTGATCATTAAAGAGAGAGCTACTTGATATGCGTACGGTGGTGTGGCCTTTCTATGAGGAAGTCAACGAGACACCCTAAACACACGCACGAATGCACACACACACACGATTGATAGGGCAGAGCTGTCAAGGGGCTGACATTATCTCGGTCAATGACGTGTGATTGAGCCACAAGATGAGCAATCATTGTCCTTTGTGACCGTGTCAATAGCCTCTTCGACAGATACAATTACCCTGCTGCTTCTGATCAGCCACTTACACACAGTGGGGAAGATTACATGAGCAATAGACAATTTCAGCATATTCACTCCTTAAAAAGTTACTCGACATGAAATGTAATGGATCAGGGAGAAACTGTATGTTGCCGGGACAATCGTAAATGAAACCAACTTGTATAACATTTTTCCCTTGGCTGGATTGGTTCGTTTGTGGGTGTCTTGGGAGCTCTGCTCGTTAATAAATACAGCTGAAACTGTAACTCAAGGTGCCAGTCATGACAAGCTTTATTAGCAGAGCAAAAGAAAAGGAAAGAAAGTCCAATGTCCAAAATACATTTCAAACAACTACATGTCAACCAAAAAGAAAAAAAAAAGAAAAAAAGAAAATAGCAATAATAGCTATCAAATAAATATTCACATCAACAACAAGATATCGGTCTTTCATTGTTTGAATCAAACATTTTCCTGCGACATTCTTTAAAGATGTCTTCACAAAGATTATAAAACAAGATATGTACAATCATACAACTGTTATAGGACATGCTAGGAGTTGGACTGCATCAATGTACCACACGCTGACTGTACTACACAATGGCTGGCTGCATATTAACTGATATGGTCCATGAAATGCTTCTGTATCCAATACCTGAGCCCCCTGTATGAGCTTGGAACTATTAGAAAACTTGAGAAAAAAAATATTCTGAATCCAAATTCCGATCAACCCTCGAGATAGAAGCAGAACCTGGAGTTACAATGTATGTGGATATGTCCTGTTATGTGATACGCCCTCTTCACTCCCTATCTGTGCTACGAACCAACCGAGAGACTCAGAGGAGCCAGTCTGAGTCTCGATTGGTTTCCTGTGTTGAACTGTTGCTAGGCGTTGTTGAGGAATTCCAGTGTGTGACCAACAAGGAACTAGAGCCTTTGTGCAAATCAAATCACTCCTCTAGTCACTGTGACTGACTGACTACCGCAGCTCACCACATAGGTTAGCAAACACGGTCTCAGTCACAAAATCAAAACAAGGATTCAATTCACGCTTTAATACGAAAATTAAAACACAATAAACCCAGAAAAACGAATAATGGAAAAATATCTATCTTTGGACAGGGCCAGCCTGTGCATTTGTTAGTCGATTGTTCAAAGTTAGGAGGCTTCCACATAATGTACCCCAATGCAAAACGCTTCTACAAGCCAACAGTGGCTGGAGCCTAATGTCTTAGACCAGATCATTTCCTTTACTCACTCATCTCCTAACGATACTGTACAACTGATAGCAGACTCACTGACATCCTCAAATAGCATTATTCACCTTTAGTCTCAAATGTAAAAAATGGTTTAGCGGCACAGCAAGCCATGTCATTGGTTACCCTACATACCAGTGGCTACTGACAGGTAGAAGAGGAGAAAGGGGCAAACACAGATGGGACGGGAGAAGAAATGATGGTGGTTCAGTTTGTTTTGCCATACTGTACATAGGCTACCGTTTGTCCATGGAGCTGTCACATGACATATCTCCCAAACTGATCCCAAAGCTGCATTTTTATTGCCACTCGATCAGTTGACTTTGCATCGCAATAACTTGGATCATTATTGCTTGATATGCTAAAGCAGAGCTAGATCAATGCCATAGTGTACACCCACATTTCTAACCATGAAGCCAAAGATTCAAGCAAAAAAAAAGGGTCATAGTTTAGCGACCCATTGGACTGGACTGTCCTCCATGTTGGTGGGACTTAAGTGCTGCTCACTGGAGGTTTACTGGAGGAGCAAGAGAAATAGAAGGACGAGAAGAAACATTTTGGAAGAGTAAGAGAGTAAAGGAAATGGAGTGCTACATTGGATTGTTGAAAATTAAATAAATCAACAGCTATATTTTCAACAATCAAGATGAACTTGGGGGATACGATGTTAAAGACATAATAGAAACTGCACATCTCTGTTGGTTATCAACAGTGTTTCCCCTAGGATTTTTTTCAGCAGCGGTGGCAAATTTAGTGTGTAGGGGTGGGAGGATAAAAGTTTTCTTCACAAGATAAAAACGGTCACATGTTGCACATTTTCCAATTTGGACAAATCACCATGTGCCTAAATAGTAGTGATGTCACACCATCATGGTTGCATACCGTTACTGTAACAAGTTGGAACAACGATTAGCTGATGATCAAAAAGTCAAGATACCGTACTGAAAAATGAGATATGCACTAAAGAGCACTTCAGGACAAAGTGTCCACTTGTTCTGAATTGATTTCACTTTTGGGGGGGAATTCAACATGGAAGAAATCCTTCTCTTGATAAAGCCCTCGTGATGAAACCCAACACGAATGGCCAATGGCGCGGCCCCCGACTAAACATTTTAGAGGCCGTCCTCTTCGCCGCAGATAAAATGTTTCTGTTTTTAAAGTTAATTTGCTGCAGTTCTACACATTTTGTCATGGCTTATGCTGTGTTCTTACGCTATCTTAGTGACTCAAACATTATAACAAAATCAATAGGGGCCTATGCCATGACATTTCTTGAATTTTTGATTCTTCCTGACTGTCTTGTTTTTATTTAGGTGATTGTTAGTTATCAAAGTTGATCTAATTAAAAAATATATAGCTCCATTATCTGTTCTACATGCTTTATATCTGGTTTCAGGCCTAAAGCTGCTAAATGAATTTAGCTGAAACACTGATCAAAATACTAATAACGTGATACTGAAACACTTTCTTTCTCCTGTAGTAGGTCCGTAAACTGGAAATTCCATTTCCCCAGTGGACTCATCCTGACAGTTTTTAAGCAGCATATTCTAGTTGCAAACAGACAGTCCTTTAAAGAATCACCTCAGGGGATTTTCAACACTGACCTGGTACCCATTACCATAAGCAAGTTCCCAGATCTCTTGACAGATCTGCATTAAACCATGTTGTGTCTATGGCCCAGGGAAGAACAATACCCTACTCCCTGGAAGTGGTTTCCTCTTTATCAAATGATGGGAGAAACTGGATTTCTAGCACTCCAGTACATTTATTTGTTGTTTTTTTACTTCCCTATTTTCTTTGCTTAACCCAAAGCTCCCTTATCTATCTGTTCTGTACATTGCCTCTTTCGCCTGGTACTCCACTGACTGAGAGCCTAGAAGAGCACGGATGGCTCACACCTCACAGTCTAGCCTGGCGTCTGCTTGTCTGTATGTGTCTCTGCCTCCCTCCCTCCCTCCCTGCCTCCCTCCCTCCCTTGCCTCCCTCCCTGCCTGCCTGCCTGTCTGTCTGTCTGTCTGTCTGTCTGTCTGTCTGTCTGTCTGTCTGTCTGTCTGTCTGTCTGTCTGTCTGTCTGTCTGTCTGTCTGTCTGCCTGCCTGCCTGCCTGCCTGCCTGCCTGCCTGCCTGCCTGCCTGCCTGCCTGTCTGTCTGTCTGTCTGTCTGTCTGTCTGTCTGTCTGTCTGTCTGTCTGTCTGTCTGTCTGTCTGTCTGTCTAGACCTGCTGCTCTTATCACAGGCGAGACAATGAGATGTGTAATGGCCCTCTGTTCTCGCTGTGGTCAAATCAAACACTCCTCTCTCCACGCCTCTCTCAATCAGCCCCCGTTGGGCCTAAATCAAGAAGAGCCCAAAACCCTTTTGGGAGAACACCGATTTGCTCACGTTGCTACACCTTATAGTTCCCACTCTGCAGTGTAGGAGGGATACAATGTTCAATCATGTCTGATATATTTTCATGCTAGATTTGTTTTGAAAAATAGGCAATGCGTTTTCTTGAGAGGCATTTTTTCTTCACAAAGTTTAAACTTTGTCACTTGTTGCACATTTTCCAATTTGGACAAATCAAATGTGCCTAAATAGTAGTGATGTCACACCATCATGGTTGCATACCGTTACTGTAACAAGTTAGAACAATGGTTAGCTGATGATCAAAAAGCCAAGATACAGTACTAAAAATATGAGATATGCACTGAAGAGTACTTCAGGACAAAGTGGACAAGGTGTCCACTTGTTCTGAATTGATTTCACTTTGAGGGGGGGTGAGGAAGGATTCAACATGGAAGAAGAGCCAACTCTTGATTAAGCCATCGTGATGAAACACCCCCCTTCCCCGAACCAAACAGTCAGGGTTCTGGGGAATCGGAGCAGCGTGTGGGAGGGGAGTGACACCCCCGCCCTGGGTCTCCACTCACATGACGGAGCAGCTCTTGGTCTTCTCCTTCTTGAAGGTAGAGGAGAGCAGCTCGGAGCGGCTGGGGAGGTGGAGGAGTCTCTTCGAGAGACGTCGGGTGGGGCTGGTCTTGGGGAGCGGCTGGAGCTTGTTGATGCAAGCAAGAGCGGCCGTCCGGAACACACTGTGGATACTCTTCTCTGAGGTGAATGCTGAACACTCCAGGTAGGCCTCAGCGCCTAGCTGCTTGGCCATAGAGGAACCCTGAGGTAGGAGGGGGGCAGAGAAGAGAGAGTGGGTGAGACCTTGTTCTGTTCCATACAACAGATACAACGGCTCTATCAGAACATTGTACCCCCCTGAATAGACCCAGTGTGTGTATGTGTGTGCGGGCGCGATCTCAGTCTCACCTGCTCATGGGTGATGGGGACCTGTTTCTGATTGGACAGCTCCATCAGGGTGCAGACGTCAGTGCGCAGGTCGGTCTTACAGCCAATTAGAAGAATGCGTGTGCTGGGGCAGAAATCTAGGATCTCTGTCTTCCACTGGAAAGACAACAGAGCAGATATTTACTCACACGTAGTCATGATAATGAACAAGTCAGGATTAGGGTTAGGTCCAGATAGAGATCCTGAATTAATTCCTAATTGGAATGAATGGCAGTAGAGGCATAGGTGATGCATTTCCTGCTTTTACTTATGCAGGAAAATAAAAGCAAGGCATGTGATATTTCAGAAATATAAATATTGTCAACCCAAATTACTGTTGTATAGTTATAAATACAGTTTATATGAATTTTATACCAATCTTCTGAGTAAATATTCACTAAAATATATGTAAACAGACCATAAATGTCTCAATTTGTGTTTTCTTGGAAAGCTGTGAGCGTTATGATATGATAACGTTATGAAATTCTTGTTGAATTTACATCGTGTCTAAGTCACATCATCAACTGATTTCAGCCAGTGGAATATTGGCAGTTAATTTGGAAAACGTATGTTATCATTCCCAGAGTTGCCAACTTAGAGACTTTGTCGCTATATTTACTGCATTTTCAGACCCCTCCAGTGACTTTTATTGGTAAAAGATTCGAGCGACAAATTCAGCTACTTTCAGGCTGCCTTTGGAGAGGTTTGACAAAGAGAGTTTCTATGGTTTTGATAGCATTTTGCGACTTTTCCCACTCAATGATGCTGCAAACGAGAGTGGGAGAAACTGTCTGTGCAACAGAAGTCACAGCAACAGCCGCACACAGGCAGAGAAGCACAGGGGGGTGGTGGTGTGTCATCACATCAACGGCAAAACGACATCTAATGACTTCTAGCGACAAATCAAGCCAATAGCGGATCTCACTGAAACATTGTTGGCAACACTGATCATTCCTCTAAAACTGGCTGGCTAAAGCTAGCTAACAAACAGTGCAGATAATCTTCAAATTCATTGTTTTACACAATATATTATCACAGCACTGGTTGACCAACTCCCTTACCAAAATGGCAGAGCAGAAATTTGATGAACTGACTTATTGGAAAAGTGGCATCCTATGACAGGGCCATGTTTAAAGCAACTGTGCTCTTCAGTATGGGCCATTCTACTGCCAATGTTCGTCTATGGATATTGAATACCTGTGTGCTCGTTTTTATACACCTGTCAGCAACGGGTGTGGCTGAAATAACTGAATCCACTAATTTGAAGGGATGTCCACATACTTTTGGCCTATTAGTTTATGATGTATGGAGCTACATGCAACAATTTAAACTATTTTATTAAGTTACAGTTCATATAAGGAAATCAGTCAATTGAAATAAATGAATTAGTCCTTAATCTATGGATTTCACATGACTGGACAAGAGCGTAGCCATGGGAGGAAATAGGCCCACCCACTTTGGAGCCCAGGCCCACACAATGGGGAGCCAGGCCCAGCCAATCAAAATGAGTTTTTCCCCACAAAAGGACTTTATTACAGACAGAAATACTCCTCAATTTCTTCAGCTGTCCGGGTAGCTGGTCTCAGACAATCCCGCAGGTGAAGAAGCCGGATGTGGAGGTCCTGTGCTGCCGTTGTTACAAGTGGTCTGCGGTTGTGAGACCGGTTGGACGTTTTGCCATATTTTCTAAAACGACGTTGGAGGCGGCTTATGGTAGAGAAATTAACAATCAGTTCTCTGGCAACAGCTTTGGTGGATATTCCTGGAGTCAGCATGTCAATCTCACGCCCGCTTAGGGGGGAAATGGGCAAAATATTAGTTTGGTGATCCCTTTGCGTAATACCCAAGACTGCTTTGTTTTCAAATGCCAGCATGTAGACGAAACATAAGGCCAAAAACACGACTTTGAGAAAACCCGGCCTACAAGACCCATTTTTATCACCGCCGTGTCCTGAGACTGAGGGCCCGGAGACTAGCACTTCTACACCCGGGGGTGCAGCATTGCCTTGTGGCGCTGAAATGAACATTCGAGGCCATCAAGCTACTATGCTCGGAGATAGTTGAAATGAAAATGGAGGTAGTTGCTACGATTGAGGCCCGAATACAAGAGGTTTCTGATACTTTAAAAGCAGATTTAATTATCCTGTGAAACGAGACGGTGCCAGCTATCACATCCCTCAAAAGCTGTACACCATGACAATTGCAGCACTGGAGACCTCGGCTTCCAGTGTGTCTGACCTGACTACCTCCCTGGAGGCTAACGTGAAACGCCTGACTGCGGATCTGAAAAAGGTACAGTAGAGCTATGTGAGCTTAGAGGGACTTTCTTGTCACAATAACCTGAGGCTGGTATTGGTCCCAGAGTCCATGCCACGGATTTCGTCTCTGGGCTGCTGAAGGATGTTCTCGCTATGGATGAGAAGCCCCTGATTGATCGTGCCCACCGGTCACTGCGCCCAAAGCCCCGGGACAGTGAGAGGCCCCGTGACATTATTCTTCGAGTGCACTTTTTCCATGAGAAGATGGAGATTCTCAGAGAAGGCCGCAATACTACTCTGAGCTTTCAAGGACAGAGCTTCTCTATCTACCGCAACTACTCCCCCACTGTGTCCAGGCAGCGTGTAGCTTTCGGGCAGGCCAATCGACTACTACGGGACCATCCTAGTATGAAGTGCGGACTGCGATTCCCAGCCCGTCTATGGCTTTCAAAGACTACACCTTTGATTCTCCGGAGGAGGTTATGGCTCACATTCAAAAAGTCAAAAAGTCTTGAACTTGATTATAGATCAACAACTGTTGCTTGCTAACTGTGGATAGTAAGTAAGTAGCCCACCTGTGGTATAACTATGTTTAGTTATAACTGTACTATACCTGTATAGTTCGGAGTTGATGTGATTGAATGTTTTGGTCATCCAGTGTGCTTGCCTTAACAGCATTCATTTTATTAAGGGTTTATGTAATTTGTTTGTTTCCATGCTGTCTCATTGACCTATTGAATTTGTTTACATATTGTCTCATTGACCCCAAAATATTTTTGGTTATTTGTTTTACCGCATCCGTTTGTCTCGAGCCAGTAAACAGCAATGTTCAAAGGCTACAAGTTTTTGGGGAGTCTTCACTTCAATGTTGAACATTTGTAACGTCATTTATACCCACAAACTTTCAACGTTGCACAGACGTAGTTTTGTGGGCTTGACTGTACGCTGTCAAACCTTTTGGGGGTCGTTTTAATACAATTTTGCTTACTTCAAATTTGAGGTTTTTGGCTGACAGCCTTGATACATTTGATTTATTTTCTCTATCAAAACCTGTTCTTCGACTGCTTTCCTAATTTCGTTTGCACATGGAATGAACTTTTCATTTTCCATCTCTGTTTTTGCTGCTTGATTCACTAACACAGAGCGCTACTTTGCAGGGCAGGACTGTGGGTTTGGGTTTAACACCGCACTCCCAAAGACATACTGTGCAAAGAAAACATGTTCTATTTAGGGTTGCACCTCATTTGGAGGGGTGCATGGGGGGAGGAAGGAGGTTGAATTGTCCAGTTCTAATGTTGTCACTCTGTCTTCCTTTTAGTTGCTTTTTCCGTATTTTTCCCCAAATAACTTACACCGTACATTGTTATTCTGAGACAAGTTATCCTGGCACTTTTGGGTATTCATTGCTTTCCCACTCTATGCTCTAATGACAGGGTTGTATAACGGGAGTGCTCAAGGTGGCTAAAATAATACCATCAAGTACATTTTGTGGAACATCAAAGTGGCTAAAAACCCTGTGGCTAACAACACATTTAAAGGGTTTGAACATAAATTTAGCATTTCTACAAGAGACTCACTTGAGGACTGGTGAGCACTTTAGGATTCGCAGGAACTGGGTTGGTCAACTGTTCCACTCTAACTTTTATAGTAAATCAAGAGTTGCTGCCATTTTGGTTGATAAAACTACTCCCTTTGTTGCTTCTGAGGTTATTCCTGATCCTAAGGGACGATACGTCATAATAACTGGTAAACTGTTTACTACCCCTCTTGTTTTGGCTAATGTTTATGCTCCCAATTGGGATGATATAAGTTTAAATTCTACCTTATGATCTGATATACCCCATTTAGATTCCTATTCGTTGATGTTAGGGGGACTTCAAATGTACAATATCCCCAGTTCTTGACTGGTTATCCCCAGTTCTTGAAGTCATTGCAAAGATCTTCAGGCCCATCTAAATGTGCCCTACTTATTTCATATTTTCTTCAGAAATATGCTATGTGTGATGCCTGGTGTTTACTACACCCTACAGATAGACAGTATTCCTTTTTTTTCTCATGTTCATCAAACATACTCCCGCATTGATGACTTCTTTTTGGACAAAAAACTTCTGCCTAAACTTCAGAGGTGTTCTTATGAGTATTGTTTTTTTCTGACAATTCACCATTAGTGCTTGTGCTATAGTTTCCCCAGCAACCTCCTATGTGTTATCAACAGCGTCTTAATTCCATTTTACTCTGAGATGAGTTTGTCAATTTAATTTATTCTGTAATTACCTTATTCCTAGAATTTAATTCAACCCCAGGTATGTCCTGCTCTTCCATATGGGAGTCCCTCAAAGCAAACCTACGTGGCCAAATTAGTTCTTACACAGCCAACAAAAACCAAGCTCACTCTCAGCGGCTTTGAGACCTGTGCAAAGCCATAGCTACATTGGATGAGAAGTATGCTACAGATCCTTCCTCTGATCTATATAAAGAACGCCAGCTACTCCAATCTGAATTTGACGAGCTCTCTACCAGACAAGCTGAACAATTACTCTTACGAGCTCGATACAGAGTGTATGAGCAAGGCGACAAGGCCAGTAAATTCCTTGCACACCAGATCCGTAAATCTGAGGCATCACGAACCTCTTGGTGTTAGGGGGCAGTATTTTCATTTTTGGAAAAAAGACATTCCCGTTTTAAACGGGATATTTTGTCGGAAATGATGCTAGAATATGCATATAATTGACAGCTTTGGATAGAAAACACTCTAACGTTTCCAAAACTGTAAAGATATTGTCTGTGAGTATAACAGAACTGATGTTGCAGGCGAAAGCCTGAGAAAAATCCAATCCGGAAGTGCCCCAGGTTTTGAAAGCGCTGCGTTCCAATGACTCCCTATTCAGCTGTGAATATACCATCAACGAGCTTACGCTTTCTACGTATTCCCCAAGGTGTCTACAGCATTGTGACGTAGTTTTACGCATTTCTGTTGAAGAATAGCCGTAGGCGGCCACATTGCGTAAGTGGTCACATGGTGGCTCCGAGAGAGATTCTCGCGTAAAATACAGAGGTAGCCATTACTCCAATCGGTCCTAGTGAAAAACGAATTGTCCCGACGGATACATTATCGAATAGATATTAGAAAAACACCTTGATGATGGATTCTAAACAACGTTTGCCATGTTTCTGTCGATATTATGGAGCTAATTTGGAATATTCTTCGGCGTTGTGGTGACCGCAATTTCTGGCCAATTTCTCAGCCAAACGTGAAGAACAAACGGAGCTATTTCGCCTACAAAAATAATATTTTGAGAAAAAAATGAGCTTTGGCTGTCTACCTGGGAGGCTCGTGAGTGAAAACATCCGAAGTTCATCAAAGGTAAACGATTTAATTTGATTGCTTTTCTGATTTCCGTGACAAGGTTGCCTGCTGCTAGCAAGGCATAATGCTATGCTAGGCTATGATAAACTTACACAAATGCTTGTCTATCGTTGGCTGTAAAGCATATTTTGAAAATCTGAGATGACAGGGTGATTAACAAAAGGCTAAGCTGTGTTCCAATATATTTCACTTGTGATTTTCATGAATATGAATATTTTCTAGGAAGATTTATGTCCGTTGCGTTATGCTAATTAGTGTCAGATGATGACAACGGTCCCGTTCACGGGATGGGGTGTCACTACAGGTTAATCCCACAAATAGGACCCTGTCTGACCCTACCACAGTTATACATAAAGAGATCAATGATCAATTCAAACAATTTTTCTCTGTGCTATAAACCTCTGAATCTCTTCAAGACCCTTTGCTGATTGATTCATTCTTCGATGGTCTGAATATGCCTTCAATTGATACAGACTACCATGACGGTTAAGAAGAAGAATTTACACCTGAGGAGATTGCAACTGCAGTATCCTCAATGAAAAGTGATAAATCACCAGGTTCTGACGGTTTTCCAAAAGATTTTATAGGACGTTTTCCGGTCTGCTTTGCCCATTCCTGTCTCGATTATTTGCAGACTGCCTTAATTCATCAAAGCTAACACCTAGTCTTTATCAGGCTTACATTTCATTACTATTAAAGAAAACAAAGATCCCCTGGAATGTGGATCTTATCGCCCAATCTCGCTTTTAAACTGTGATTACAAAATCCTAGCCCTTAAACATCCGTATGGAAGGCTCGCTGCACCAAGTAATACACTCTGACCAGACTGGCTTTATGAGAAATAGGCATTTGTTTTTCAATATTAGACACCTTATGAATATACTGTACTCCCCAGGGTTTTGGGATCCAGAGGTGGTGGTCTCGCTCAATGCGGAAAAAGCTTTTGACCGCGTTGAGTGGGACTACCTAACAGCCGCCCTTTATAGATTTGGCTTTGGTCCCAAATTCATTGCGTTGGAAAATAGTCTTTATTTCTCTCCCATGGCTTCAGTACGGACTAGCAACTTGTTCTCTGACTATTTTCCCTTGCACCACAGATCCAGACAGGGTTGTCCACTCTCCCCATTGTTATATGATTTGGCAATCGAGTCCCTTACCATCACACTGCGGTCTAATGAGGCTGTTCAAGGTATACTCAGGACGGGCTTAGAGCAGAAAGTCTCGCCATATGCTGACAACCTCCTTTTGTTTATCTCCAACCCTGATACCTCATTACCACATGCCTTATCTATTATTTAAAATATAAAATGTTTAACTTTAATTTGGTCCAGCGGATGGTCAGTCTATGGCCATGACTGTCTGTGAGTGTGATTGCCCTTTAACCTCTGTACCCTTCTGCCCAGTGTGTTTAACTTGTCTAAAATACAGTATTATTATAGGTAAAAAAAAAGAATAATAATGTTCTACTTGCATATATTATTTATATTGTTTATTGTGTTGTCTTATTATGTGTGTGAAACTGAATAAACAGAGTTTAAAACAAACAGACATAAGTGAGAGATGGGGACCATTACCTTCTTAAGCCCACAGTCGAAAATGTCTGGGCGGCTGATGTCGAAACAAAGGAGCACCGCGTCAGAGTCACTGTAACAGAGAGGCCTCACGTTGTCATAGTAGGGAGAACCTAGAGGAGAGGTGAGACACTTGTTAACAGGGGTCCAAGACAACATGAAGCAAATGCTTCAATGGAGAGCTTACAATGAAAGACAAAAAAAATACTTTGTCAAAACAAACTCCACAAACACTATCGTGGGTAGAATATGGTAGACTGTTTCTTTTCTAAATATAACGCAGGAAGGAGACATTATATTTAATAGAGCAAACAACCTGTAGTTCGGTGTAGTAGAGAGAGAGAGAGAGAGAGAGAGAGAGAGACAGAGACAGAGAGACCAGGGATTATCCCTGGGGGTATATCACTTCTCATACTGAGCTGAGCTGTACAATGCTGTCCCTTTCCTCTCTCTTTTCCCTCTCATCCTCTCCCCTATTGGTCTTTCAGAGGGGGAGATGAGGACAACCACGGCACTAAATCCACAATGATCTTTTTTAGCAGTGGATTAGGCAAGTGGAACAGAACAGTGAGGCTGGCTGGGGGTGGCAGAGCAGGCAGATGCTCATACTCATGTGCTCGGAATCCTTAAGCAACTACTTCCCCCTCTCTCTCTCTCTCCCCTCTAAACGCCTCCTTGTCCTCCCCCCACTCAGCACAGCGCAATACCTCCAGTCCCTCTGCCGTTACCACAGCAACAGCCTTGGAATCCTCCATCTGCATAAGGCATTCCCCCCACCCCTCCTTAAAGGCTGGCCGCAACTGCCAATCAATCATTTTACACATCCCGCAAACACACTGCTGTGCCTTACTGCCCACCCACCCACCTACCCTGCTTCCTGCTCTACACATTCCTCTGTTAAAACAATGTTGAGGCGCACACACATGCATGAAAACGCCTGCACACATGTATGAGGGCACACACACACACACAGTCAAGCATGCACACCACACACACACACACACACACACCCCTTGGTTACTTGAGTCTCTCGTTCACTTTGTTTATTGGTTATATTTGGCATCAGTGAAAGGTGATTCTCACATCTTAGTCTAATCGAAGGGAAAACGAGAGGCTCGAAGGGATAATCTTGTTCCAATGGGCAGCTAATGGGTATAATTGATCTATATTTCCCCTTATGGCTATGAATATCACAATAGCCGATGGCGTCACCGTTCATTACATATTACATTTATCCAAGCCAACATATGTACAGTGTGATGTACAGAACGACTGTACCACCGACTCCAAAAGAGCACAATGAACATTGGTGCGTGTTCATATAGATCAGTCCATAAATAGTTAATGATTCTCCACATTATCAAAGGGTGCAATTGAATTAGCCCGCTGCTGTGAGACGTGTTTGGAATAATGACAAGCTGTGGTAGAATATCTGAGTAGCTTTCATGTTCTGTGTCGCTACTGTAGCGGGAACAATAGGACTGGCGCGTTGTATCACGAAACACTTCCGTCCGCAGCTATGCCTTTTGGAGAAGGCTACGGCGTACGTCGTAAGGGTGTTTCCTCAGCTCACTCCTGACCATTGAGTGACCAGAGAGCACGTACTTTGAGCTACCGGAACAATATCAAACAGATCCTGCTCATCGACTTGTGCTATTTAGTCCACAGGAGGTAGCACAGTCCATCAACCCTCTCGGTTTAGGTTTCAAGTCGTATGTAGAGGAGAGACATGGCATGCATCGTCCAACGTACTGCTTACTTGCAGGTTCCTTCTCGACAAGGCGACAACAATAAGAAATAATAAAAGATAAGAATACGGACATAAAGTAAATGGCTCAGTAGAATAGAATAAACATTTTAGCATAAGTATAATACAGGAAGGCACAATTTATAGTCCAATATTTACATGTGTTTTGGGGAAAGGGAGATTGGGGGGAAAGTGATTAAAATGTACAGTATTCAGCAACCATACTAAGAGTTTGATAGCAGCAGATGTGATGTGCGTGTAGTATAAATGAATGTGTGTGTGTGTGTGTCATAAATATAGATATTACATTATCATTACTATATTATAATTTACATTATGTCAAGACATTATGTCAAGACACACAAATAATATCAGACCAATTAATTAAGGCAGTTCAAAGGCAGGGACAAATACCGATTCTCATTATCATGATCAGTGTGTCCGTCAATGTCTGCATGCAGGTGGCTAGCCGAGCATCCCTCTGCCTCCCAAAGAAGATTAAGAGGTGAGTGTGTCTGTGTGTGAGGCGTGGGTGTGTCGGGGAAGAGAAGGGCAGTCACGGACCGAGGAGCCCAGCGTGTGACTCTGCATTAAATGACCACTGATTTAAATGCAGAGATCGATAGACAGGATGCAAACAGGTGGCTGGGGAGCCATTTCAATGAAATACGGGCAAATTACTCCGCAGAAGAGGGATGAGCGAGCGGGGGTGGGGGGGGTGGGGGGGGTGACACACACACACATGTCCTTAGGAATGACCTGCTGTTACGACCAACTGGGATTTGAACACAGATCTCTTGTATGTAGCAAGACTGTTAGCCGCTGAGCTATGGCCTAGGTATCCTGTCCCCCAGTAGCTGTAGGAGGGAGGGAGGGAGGGAGGGAGGGAAAGAAGGGAGGGAGGAATGGATGGAGGGAAGAAAGGAGTGTGGCTGTCAGTGGCAGATCACAGTCAGGTCTCCACTACCATTAATTCTTCACAGAAGCAGCACTTTTCCTCCGCTCTTTCACAGGCTTCTCCTCTGCTACAGGTGGACGATGCCACCACAGCCATACAACACCCTGTACAGTGGAGCTCTCAGGATGTCTGATTTTCCACGTATCAGAAGATTGCTATAGATTAATGTTGTTCCTTGAGATGGTTAACTTTTCTCCAGACGTTGTGAGAGAGCCGACACACCACTGAAAGCACAGATCCTAACTACGAGCCACATGTTCTCTCTCGCTCACAACTTCACTTTCCTCTCCTCCACTCTGCTCCTCCCTCTTTCCCCGCTTACAGATGGATACTTCCCGATGCATGAAACACAGACGGGGAGGATTCAGTAGAAAGAAAGAAAAAAAGAGAAAAAAGAAGAAAAGAAAACTAAAATGGTATCACCATTCCTGTCATGGCTGGGGCTGAACTCAATCACCACTACCGCCTGAAGCGGTGTGTCGAGGTGGAAAGTGGGCCAGTATTGTGGAAGTGGGATGGAAGGACGAAGGACGAAGGATGGAAGGACGAAGGGATAGTGGAATTGGACTGGCCTGTCCCAATATCCACACTAGCCTACTATTAAGCAAAGCATTGGGCATAAATTCTAAAAGGTATACATACTAGTGTGAATATTTGGATGCTTCGTCGTACATCCAGGTGGGGGAGGGGCAGAGATGCAGTCTACTTTGGGGTGTTTTATATTAATCAAAGAGTGAGTTCCTTCATGGTTCTGCCTAATAATCCATGTCATTACCCTACAATTCATTTAGAAAGAGAAAAAGAGGGCATTCCGAAGGTCAGGCAGATTAATGATGCAGACTGAGAGCTGGGATGACTCACTGGGTTTTGGGATGTAACTATCCTGACATATCCACCCCTAAGGGCTGCAGTCTGCTGGGCTGATAACTATCTCACAACAACAAAACAGTTTGGGAATCGTAAAAACAACCCATGCCCATCCAATCCTAAAACAACCCATGCCCATCCAATTTCCATTGGAAATGATTAGTATCCACCCTGACATCACAGGAGCAAGCCTTGACACATTTCAGAGTTGGGGTCAATTCCATTTAAATTCAGTCACTTCCCTATCCAAACTGAAATTCCAATTCATTTTCAATGAGAATTGGTATTTCAGTTTACTTCCTGAATTGCAATGGAATTCACCCAAACCCTGACTCGTTCCCCATATCCCCTGCTTCCCTACGAATGTGTTATAATACATGAATAGATGTATGATCTCTTGTATGTTGATATTTCCTATAATTTCTTAATGGTCTTGGAATGTTTTACTAGCATAATGCAGATTGTCTCATCAGCTAAATGTCTGTGGACCGTAATATAGATGCATATATCAATGTAATGTATTTATCAAACAGGTTAGCCTAATCATCTTATAATATATCTTGACAGTACAAAGCCTGGTATCAGAAAGTCCATTTGAAAGACCCTCAATCACTCTGAAACAATCTAACACCAAACACTGAAGATCATCATTTACTTTTCATGAGTTACAGCCACTCTCTGTGTGTGTGTGTGTGTGTGTGTGTGTGTGTGTGTGTGTGTGTGTGTGTGTGTGTGTGTGTGTGTGTGTGTGTGTGTGTGTGTGTGTGTGTGTGTGTGTGTGTGTGTGTGTGTGTGTGTGTGTGTGTGTGTGCGTGTGTGTGTGTGTGTGTGTGTGTGTGTGGAGCTAAGTGTCAGGCAGACCCAGTCCCTCTTCCACCCCTCTCTCTCTCTCTTGCATGCCGAACGGGCCAGTGTACTGATTAAAACCAGCGGATTGATTTTAGCCAGTAAATCCCAGAGAACCCGTCGGAGAGAGCTGCCACGAAACCCAATGATGAGATCAGTCCAATCAATGGTGAGGAGCATAACTAATGAGGAGAGACTCACTCAGTGAGAGAGCATCAGGCTGGCATAGAAATATAACTACTAGAACAGTAATTCCTATTCAAGCCAATTGAATGGTTGTCCTTTCTAGTAATTGTACGTCTATGGCCACAGCAGCAGCAGTAGAGCTCATACAATTCTAACATATTACAGTTATGGGGTCAATCTGTGGCATGCATGAGGCATGATGACCATCAGATAGGCAAAACTGCCTGTCACGACCATGACCATGCAGTATGTTAGTTATCTGGCGGATATTTTGTTTTCAATATGGACACTGGCTGCTGTCAGTCACAAAGAGACAAAGAAGAGGGGGATGGAGAGAGAAAGAGGGGGAGAGCAAGGGCGGGATAGTGAGGGCGGGGGAGAGAAAGAGCGAACAGACGGTCATTTTCTTAGATGATGTTTTAAAGGTCTAAGCCGTTGGGGGGTCTACAAAGCTAGCATATGGATTTGTGTTGACATGTTCATACCATGGATAATTTAGCTTTTTAATTTTAGTAGGTTTTCTTTACTACTAGTAGTTTGCCTTTACTACTAAAACCCATAGAAACGCATTGAAAAACACATTCATAAAGTGCAAAAAAGACAGTCAAAAAATATATCATAACGAATAAGATTTTGAAGAGTCTGTCTTGTATCTAGGAGATATAAGAAAGATCAGGAAAATGTTTTTTTTTTTTTTTTGGGGGCAGATGTTTAACCCCTTATTATTTTTGTTGCCACAATACTACCTCCATACTTCCATTCATTTGTTTGGGTTGCCTTCAGCCGACCCGGAGAACACTATCATGTTTGTGGGAGTCTCATCTTTCTATTTTACCAAGAAGGGGAGTGATGGAGTGCTGCACCAGATGACCTGGCCTCCACAATCCCCCGACCTCAACCAAATTGAGATGGTTTGGGATGAGTCGGATCGCAGAGCGAAGGAAAAGCAGCCAACAATTGCTCAGCATATGTGGGAACTCCTTCAAGACTGTTGGAAAAGCATTCCATGTGAAGCTGGTTGAGAGAATGCCAATAGTGTTCAAAGATGTCATCAAGGCAAAGGGTGGCTAATTGAAGAATCTCAGATACAAAATATATTTTGATTTGTTTAAAACTTTTTGGATTACTACATTATTCCAAATGTGTTATTTCATAGTTGTAATTCTAAAATGTAGAAAATAGTAAACAAACACAAAAAAAAACAGGGCCTCCCAGGTGGTGCAGTGGTCTAGGACACTGCATCGCAGCACTATCTGTGCCACCAGAGACTCTGGGTTCGCGCCCAGATGAAAGAATATAAAGAAAAACCCTTGAATGAGTAGGTGTTCTAAAACTTTTGACCGGTACTGTAAGCACGATGTGATAGATTGCGACACAGCCCATGCATTGATTTTTTTATTATCTTTATTATGCACGGGTGCGTCAATAGCCTCTTAAGGATTCATTTGGATTGTGGCAGGTATTTTTAAAAGGGGGACTTGATGTGCAGTAGCACCTTAGAATAGTTTTTAAAGTTGCTTTAGCCATGATTTCAGTGTTTGGGTGGTTGAAATGCAGGTCATAGACTGCTACATAACTACCATATCTCACTGAGTTTCTCATCTGCTCCAAAAACCTTCTGATACCTCCCTCTGCCAAATCCACTGGCTCTTCCCACTAACACCTCCCTCCTTCTGCCCTCTGCCCATCAACGGGCACTGTGCCACTCAGTCCGACCAATCAGATCAGAGGCCAGGGCTCGGATTAAAAAAGAGCCAGAGATTTGCACTGAAACAAATTACATTCACTATTTTTACGTTTCATTCTGTTCATGGGGACAACACATGCAGAGTGGACGACGATGGCGGTGGTAAACATGACTTTAAATAGGCTCCAAGTGGGTCTCTTATACAAAGGATTTACAATATCCACTATGAATGCAGCCAAAGGGTACTAATACATATTAATAATCACAGGTTCAGCCATACTGGCCTACTGTAGCCAACAGACACATATGTAGAGTAGGGTATCTGAGTATGGAATAAGATATAGGCTATAGGTTGATCATCATGCTCTATGTAAATAACATTAAGGTAACATTAAGTTGTTACAGTATGCTGACGGCCAAACCATACTGATTCTGCTAATAATAAGCCTTCCTGACCCACTGTAGCTAACACATATCTAGAGTAGCCTACAGTGGTATCTGTATATCTAGAGTAGCCTACAGTGGTATCTGTATATCTAGCGTAGCCTACAGTGGTATCTGTATATCTAGCGTAGCCTACAGTGGTATCTGTATATCTAGCATAGCCTACAGTGGTATCTGTATATCTAGAGTACCCTACAGTGGTATCTGTATATCTAGAGTAGCCTACAGTGGTATCTGTATATCTAGAGTAGCCTACAGTGGTATCTGTATATCTAGAGTAGCCTACAGTGGTATCTGTATATCTAGAGTAGCCTACAGTGGTATCTGTATATCTAGAGTAGCCTACAGTGGTATCTGTATATCTAGAGTAGCCTACAGTGGTATCTGTATATCTAGCGTAGCCTACAGTGGTATCTGTATATCTAGAGTAGCCTACAGTGGTATCTGTATATCTAGCGTAGCCTACAGTGGTATCTGTATATCTAGAGTACCCTACAGTGGTATCTGTATATCTAGAGTAGCCTACAGTGGTATCTGTATATCTAGCGTAGCCTACAGTGGTATCTGTATATCTAGAGTACCCTACAGTGGTATCTGTATATCTAGAGTAGCCTACAGTGGTATCTGTATATCTAGCGTTTCCTACAGTGGTATCTGTATATCTAGCGTAGCCTACAGTGGTATCTGTATATCTAGAGTACCCTACAGTGGTATCTGTATATCTAGAGTACCCTACAGTGGTATCTGTATATCTAGAGTACCCTACAGTGGTATCTGTATATCTAGCGTAGCCTACAGTGGTATCTGTATATCTAGCGTTTCCTACAGTGGTATCTGTATATCTGGCGTAGCCTACAGTGGTATCTGTATATCTAGAGTACCCTACAGTGGTATCTGTATATCTAGCGTTTCCTACAGTGGTATCTGTATATCTAGCGTAGCCTACAGTGGTATCTGTATATCTAGAGTACCCTACAGTGGTATCTGTATATCTAGAGTAGCCTACAGTGGTATCTGTATATCTAGAGTACCCTACAGTGGTATCTGTATATCTAGCGTAGCCTACAGTGGTATCTGTATATCTAGAGTAGCCTACAGTGGTATCTGTATATCTAGAGTAGCCTACAGTGGTATCTGTATATCTAGAGTATCCTACAGTGGTATCTGTATATCTAGAGTACCCTACAGTGGTATCTGTATATCTAGCGTTTCCTACAGTGGTATCTGTATATCTAGAGTAGCCTACAGTGGTATCTGTATATCTAGAGTACCCTACAGTGGTATCTGTATATCTAGAGTACCCTACAGTGGTATCTGTATATCTAGCGTAGCCTACAGTGGTATCTGTATATCTAGAGTAGCCTACAGTGGTATCTGTATATCTAGCGTAGCCTACAGTGGTATCTGTATATCTAGCGTTTCCTACAGTGGTATCTGTATATCTAGAGTAGCCTACAGTGGTATCTGTATATCTAGCGTTTCCTACAGTGGTATCTGTATATCTGGCGTAGCCTACAGTGGTATCTGTATATCTAGAGTACCCTACAGTGGTATCTGTATATCTAGCGTACCCTACAGTGGTATCTGTATATCTAGCGTAGCCTACAGTGGTATCTGTATATCTGGCGTACCCTACAGTGGTATCTGTATATCTAGCGTTTCCTACAGTGGTATCTGTATATCTAGAGTAGCCTACAGTGGTATCTGTATATCTAGCGTAGCCTACAGTGGTATCTGTATATCTAGAGTAGCCTACAGTGGTATCTGTATATCTAGAGTAGCCTACAGTGGTATCTGTATATCTAGCGTTTCCTACAGTGGTATCTGTATATCTAGCGTTTCCTACAGTGGTATCTGTATATCTAGCGTAGCCTACAGTGGTATCTGTATATCTAGAGTAGCCTACAGTGGTATCTGTATATCTAGAGTACCCTACAGTGGTATCTGTATATCTAGCGTTTCCTACAGTGGTATCTGTATATCTAGAGTAGCCTACAGTGGTATCTGTATATCTAGAGTAGCCTACAGTGGTATCTGTATATCTAGCGTAGCCTACAGTGGTATCTGTATATCTAGAGTACCCTACAGTGGTATCTGTATATCTAGCGTAGCCTACAGTGGTATCTGTATATCTAGAGTAGCCTACAGTGGTATCTGTATATCTAGCGTAGCCTACAGTGGTATCTGTATATCTAGCGTTTCCTACAGTGGTATCTGTATATCTAGAGTAGCCTACAGTGGTATCTGTATATCTAGAGTAGCCTACAGTGGTATCTGTATATCTAGAGTACCCTACAGTGGTATCTGTATATCTAGCGTAGCCTACAGTGGTATCTGTATATCTAGAGTACCCTACAGTGGTATCTGTATATCTAGCGTTTCCTACAGTGGTATCTGTATATCTGGCGTAGCCTACAGTGGTATCTGTATATCTAGCGTTTCCTACAGTGGTATCTGTATATCTAGAGTAGCCTACAGTGGTATCTGTATATCTAGCGTAGCCTACAGTGGTATCTGTATATCTAGAGTAGCCTACAGTGGTATCTGTATATCTAGCGTTTCCTACAGTGGTATCTGTATATCTAGCGTTTCCTACAGTGGTATCTGTATATCTAGCGTAGCCTACAGTGGTATCTGTATATCTAGCGTAGCCTACAGTGGTATCTGTATATCTAGCGTTTCCTACAGTGGTATCTGTATATCTAGCGTTTCCTACAGTGGTATCTGTATATCTAGCGTACCTACAGTGGTATCTGTATATCTAGCGTTTCCTACAGTGGTATCTGTATATCTAGCGTCTAGTGGTATCTGTATATCCCCTACAGTGGTATCTGTATATCTAGCGTTTCCTACAGTGGTATCTGTATATCTAGAGTTTCCCTACAGTGGTATCTGTATATCTAGCGTTTCCTACAGTGGTATCTGTATATCTAGCGTAGCCTACAGTGGTATCTGTATATCTAGCGTTTCCTACAGTGGTATCTGTATATCTAGCGTAGCCTACAGTGGTATCTGTATATCTAGAGTACCCTACAGTGGTATCTGTATATCTAGAGTAGGGGGAGTATAGAATGAGATCTGTGTAGAGAATGAGATCTAGGTACTGTATCTAGGCTAGATGTGTGGATCATCATGATGTGTGTCAGGGAGGGAGGGCGGTGTGTGTGTGTGTGTGTATCTGTGAGGGAGGGCAGCAGTGTGAGGGGGGATATGAACAGGTGCAGCTTGGCAGGGTATATCAAGGTTATCAGTTAGCCACTTGTTTTCAGGTCAATGGTTTTACAGTGGAGGGCCCTGGGGAGGTTTTACACCAACACCATGACTCCATGCTGCACTCAGTTAGCTTAACATACAATGTAGTTAGCATAATAACATACTGTAGGCCACAGGGTACACTACTCAGTTAGCACAACATATAGTAGGCCAGTGGTTTTAAAACCTCTCCACAGGGACCCCCAGACATTTAAAAATGTAGTTGTAGCCCTGAACTCGCTCACCTGATTCAGGTAATTAATGTATAATTAGTTGAGAAGTTAAATCAAGTTTGCTATCTCTGGAAAAGTTAAATTACATAAAAACGATGGGGGTTCTGGAGGAGAGGTTTTGAAAACCCATGCTGTAGGCTAGTGTCAGTAGGCTACACGAGCAGGATTCTATGACGTCCTACACACTACACATACATCAATATTGTGCTGCCACATAATAAGACTGGGTGTGCTGTGCTTTCAGGCGTTGCTATGATATAGTAAGTCATATCAGTAATGTATCAATGTTCAACACAGTCCAAAGAAAGAGCTAAAGGCCGGCCCTGAGTGCGAATACTTCAGGACACTGTGACGCAGGTCATATAGCGGGTGAGATAGTTAGAGGAGAGGATATAGGATGGAGAGAAAGGAGGGATGATATAGCATGAAGGGTGTTGTTACCTGATGTGTCCCACAGACTGAGCTCGACGCGCTGTTCATCCAGTTCCAGACACGCGGTGTAGTTCTCAAACACCGTGGGCACATAAGTCTACGGAGAGAAGCAACATAACCTCATCCCTGCTACTACTGATGGAATGTATCATTTCATAATTAGGAACTACATGAAAGGAAGCTCTCTAATGTGAAAATAGTACAAACGTGAGTGTAACTAATTGGTAGGCTAGTCCAATAAGCAATTATGCAGTAAATCATGTCTGTCTCTATACGCATGGAATATAAAAAAGCGGAAAAAGTGGACAAATGAACTATTTAAATGAATGGGGGGGAAATTATGCATGATTATATATGGTTTATATGCATGATTATATATGGTTTATATAAGCACATTCAATATGATGATCAGAAGCGTACAGTAGAAAAGTTGATATAATCCAACGTGAAAACTGAATTCTTGGAAATGCGCATCGTGTAGCAGCTATAGCAGCCTCTAGCTGAAGCGGAAATTAATCCATTATCAATTAGAATACATTCCTAACTTTCCAAAAACATTTCTTAGGGTTATCAAACCCACAGAGGCATCTACTAAATCAATATGGATGCTCTGCAGAACATATACGATTTGTATCTTAAAATGTCAGTATTGCAAATAGTAGCATACCTCTGGATAGCAATCCTTCGCGAGGACTTGCAAAATCGCCGTTTTTCCGCATTGAACATCGCCAACAAGAACCAGTTTACATCTCACCACCAACGGCTGCGTATTTCTCCTTTCCTTCATATTTGTAACGGTAAAGAAGAAAAGACTTCAAAGAAAATGAGTAAAACACGCGAAACCCCAAAGAAAAACGGTCCTCGGTCACGTAAAAGCACTGTAGTCTATTCCCGACGTGTGGTTTACTCCTAAACTGATGCCTGCAGTTGATGTGAGAAAAAGAGGCAACACTGCGTCTCTTTATACTGAGCTCACAGACAATATGCGCGCGGTTCCTCTGACTCTCTAGCGTTCCTTTCACTGCCCCACAGTTCTATTCTCCCCGACGACTCAAATGAAATGGATTATTTGTCCTTTTAATCAATTATATAATATAGATTGTAGAAGGCTACCTAAAAACCCATAGAATAATCCACATAAAAGTATTATTACTAGGTTTATGCAGAAGACAGTTAAACTGAACTGTAGTCTTTTCTCTAGATTTGAGTCAAGGAGGAAATACCTGTGCTGTAGAGATCCAAGTCAAACACAAATCTGCAACAACAACAAAAAACATTACCTTTGTAACTAACCATATATCTCCCTATCTCCAATGGCAGTTCTTTTAACATATTTTTCAATTTGCATTTCATTACACTCAAGAGGCTACAGTATTAGTATGTTGGTCACTCATTAAATCGAGTCGGTCTATTATTCCTCAGAACATAGTGTGCTCTGTTGCTCTAGGACTAGGCTTTGCAGACACAAATAAAATCATTAGATGGACTTAACTCTGCTAGATCAACAGATCAATAAGCACCACAATAGAGTCAACAGACCCTTTCCACTGTTAGATAATTAGTCTGCTTTCATCAGCACCACAGGCTCAAATTACTGGGTAGAGTCTGTCTCAAGACAGGCTCAATCTAATTTGTCTGGAGAAATACTACAGTAATTACGTTTTCTACGCATTCTAAGCAGTAAGTTAATTAATAAACCATCATCTTTTCATAGATTTTTTTTCAACGAGTAGTTGGAGCTCCGATCCTTGATTTCTCATCCATCTATTTAACTGTAGTGGTCAACTTCACAAAGGAAATAGCTAATAAGAAAAAACTGTTAGGTTAGTGATGATGATCTGTTGACTCTTCCCAAAACTAGAGCACTCACTTCTGTCATCATGAAGTGCTTTGAGAGGCTAGTTAAGGACCATATCACCTCCACCTTACCTGACAACCGAGACCCACTACAATTCCCATATTGCCCCAACAGATTCATGGACGACGCAATCACTATTGCATTGCACACTGCCCTATCCCACCTGAACAAGGGAAATAACTATGTAAAAATGTTGTTCATCGACTACAGCTCAGCCTTCAACACCATAGTGCCCTCCAAGCTCATCACTAAGCTCAGGGCCCTAGGTCTGAAACCCTACCTGTGCAAAATGGGTCCTGGAATTCCTGACGGACGGACCCCAAGTGGTGAAGGTAGGCAACAACACCTCTGCCATGCTGATCCTCAACACGGGGGACAGGGGTGCGTGCTCAGCCCCCTCCTGTACTCCCTGTTCACCAATGACTGCGTGGCCATGCACGTCTCCAACTCAATCATCAAGTTTGCTGACGACACAGCAGTGGTAGGCCTGATTACCAACAACAACAAGACAGCCTACAGGGAGGAGGTTAGAGCCAGGAAAATAAAGTTTCCCTCAACGTCAACAAAACAAAGGAGCTGATCTGGGACTTTAGGAAACAGCAGAGAGAGCACGCCCCCATCCACATCGAAGGGGTCACAGTGGAGAGGGTCAAAAGCTTCAAGTTCCTCGGCGTGCACATCACTGACAGCCTGAAATGGTCCCTTCACACAGACAACATGGTGAAGAAGGAGCAACAGCACCTCTTCAACCTCAGGAGGCTGAAGAAATGTGGCTTGGCCCCTAAGAACCTTCTACAGCTGCACCATTGAGAGCATTGAGAGCATCCTGTCAGGCTGTATCACCGCCTGGTATGACAATTGCACCATCTGTAACTGCAGGGTGGTATGGTCAGCCCAACGCATCTCTGGGTGATGCCCACCAGGACATCTACAGCAGTGTCACAGGAAGGCCAAGAAGATCATCAAGGTCCTCAGCCACCCGAGCTACGGCCTGTTCACCACGCCACCATCTAGAAAGGGCGGAGACAGTATAGGTATATCAAAGCCGGGGCCGAGAGACTGAGAAACAGCTTCTATCTCCAGGCCATCAGACTGTTAAACAGTCACCACTAAGCTTAGTCACTGTTCTAGCCGGCTACCACCCTATGTTTTTATTATTATTTATTATTTATATTTTTTATTTAACCTTTAACCTTTACTTAACTAGGCAATTCAGTTAAGAACAAATTCTTCATTGAACACTGGTCACTTGAATAATGTTTACATACAAAACAAACCATTATATGTATATATATTTATTCTGGTCTCTGATATTTTCTTATTTTTATGTATTTTTTTGAGTATGTGTGTATTGTATTTTTTATTTGTGTATTATTATTGCTAGGTATTACTGCACTGTTGGAAGTAGAAAGAAAAGCATTTCGTTGCACCTGTGATAACATCCGCAAATCTTCTCATGCGACCAATAAAATTGGATTAGATTTGATTTGAATGGATGCAATTTCCACTGACTCTTCCCAATTTGCGCTGAAGCCCTATGATCTGGTGGATGTGTATCAGGGGGTGTTGTGATCCAAAAGTATTGCTTGTCTATTGACTGCAAATCATGTTGAATTTCACAAGTTGGATCTAATTGAGCTTTATATAGCTCATAGCTTTATCTCAATTACCCACACCCATGGGAAACTGACACCTGGTAGGTCACGGTTCAATCTTACACATGCATTGAGGAAAAAGCCTTGCTTTCACCTACCAATTGATTAATGGTTAACAAATAACAATCCGACCCATGTCTGGGTTCAGAGTGTTGGTTTGGTACACAGAGGTGTACCCCATGCTGTTTGAGTGTCTCACCAGATAATTGAGATATTGTGAGAGAGGCTATAGGAGCAATGACCCATGTCTGTATTCAGGATGTTGGTAGTGTATTTCATGCAGTTTGAGCTGACCAGCAGATGTCAATTCTTTGAGATAGTGAGATAAATAACGGTCTGTTTGAAAGGGGGTCATATAAAACGTTGCCATACATTTTTTACAGGTAACACACCGCATCTTCTGTCTGAAATGGTTAATAGAGAGATGGTGAAATGGTCACAGAAGTGTATTCCATGCTATTGAAGAAGATGAGCAAAGAAAGGCTATAGGAGGTGCCAAGACAAAGGTGTATTCCATGCTATTGAAGAAGATGAGCAAAGAAAGGCTATAGGAGGTGCCAAGACAAAGGTGTATTCCATGATATTTTGGTTGGTTGAGCAGAGAAAATATTTGAGGAATAGTGAAACAGTGAGAGAGGCTTTAGGCCCGGAGCCAAGACCTCCTGCTGGGGACCAGAAGCCGCAGTGAGTCGAGTTGGAAGTTACGCCTCTAATCATCCAGAGAGACAGACGTTACATTTCACACCTCAAGGTTACTGTATGTAAAGTGGTCTTAACACAACGAACTGGACATTAAAAGACAAAAGTCGATTAATATAACCTTCCTCCCTAGTGGGTTCAAATCCATGTCCACTGCCTGTCTCTGCTACAAGACTGTGTTAGCCCGGTGAACTAAAGCCTAGGGCTAGGCATTAGCTTGGGGAGCTGACTTGCCTAGTTAAATAAAGGTTCAATTAAAAAATAAATAGTGTAAATCTTTAGCTAAATCAAATCAAATCCAATTTCATTTGTCACATACACATGGTTAGCAGATGTTAATGTGAGTGTAGCGAAATGCTTGTGCTTCTAGTTCCGACAATGCAGTAATAACCAACGAGTAATCTAACCTAACCATTTCACAACAACTACCGTATACACACAAGTGTAAAGGGATGAAGAATATGTACATAAAGATATATGAATGAGTGATGGTACAGAACGGCATAGGCAAGATGCGGTAGATGGTATTTAGTACAGTATATACATATGAGATGAGTAATGTAGGGTATGTAAACATATAAAAGTGGCATTGTCAGGCTAGGTTACTCATCACCACCTCTGAACCACCTCCGTCATAACTAGCTAAATTAACTTATCTGTCAACTTCAACCAATCATTCCCCTCTTAGTTGAACGGCTCTGTTGGGCCAAAGCAATCTGATGTTTGTCTGAATTTGACAGCCCAATACATCTTGTTTCCCTCAAACATAGCCCTGATTGAAGGAAATATATAAATAGGGACAAGGTAGGTAGGTCCCTTGTCATGATTGTTACACATAATTTGTGATGACACAGTCATATTTGAAAATACTAATGCCTTCAAGTACTTTTCCATCAAACATGATGTTAGCTATATACAGTTGATGTTGTAAGTTTACATACACTTTGGTTGGCATCATTAAAACTATTTTTTCAACCACTCCACACATTTCGTGTTAACAAACTACAGTTTGGCAAGTCGGTTAGGACATCTACTTTGTGCATGACACAAAACATTGTTCTACAATTGTTCACAGACAGATTATTTCACTTATCACTGTATCACAATTCCAGTGGGTCAGAAGTTTACATACACTAAGTTGACTGTGCCTTTAAACAGCTTGGAAAATTCCAGAAAATTATGTCATGGCTTTAGAAGCTTCTGATAGGCTAATTGACATCATTTGAGTCAATTGGAGGTGTACCTGTGGATGTATTTCAAGGTCTACCTTCAAACTCAGTGCCTCTTTGCTTGACATCATGGGAAAATCTAAAGAAATCAGCCAAGCTTGGTCGCAAATGGGTCTTCCAAATGGACAATGACCCCAAGCATACTTCCAAAGTTGTGCAAAATGGCTTAAGGACAACAAAGTCAAGGTATTAGAGTGGCCATCAGAAAGCCCTGCCCTCAATCCTATAGAAATTGTGTGGGCAGAACTGAAAAAGCGTGTGCGAACAAGGAGGTCTACAAATCTGACTCAGTTACACCAGCTTTGTCAGGAGGAATGGGCCAAAATTCACACAACTTAGAAATAAAAGCTGAAATAAATAATTCTCTCTACTATTATTCTGACATTTCACATTCTTAAAATAAAGTGATGAACCTAACTGACCTAGGATTACATTTCAGGAATTGTGAAAAACTGAGTTTAAATGTATTTGGCTAAGGTGTATGTAAACTTCCGACTTCAACTGTTTAGTTAACTGTACTAGCTAGCATAACAAAATACTGATTATTTACCAAAGTCTCATTTCAGTAAAGTAAAAAAAATCTGAGAAACATGTCTTGCTACACACAGGTAGGTTACGCAGTGATGGGAGGGAGGGAGAGACAAGCAAGCAACCAAGCAGGAAGAGAGAGGCCGGAAAGGAGAGGCAGGAAGTGAGGCAGGCAGCCAGGGAATGAGAGACCAGCAGGCAGGCTTGCAGAGGGTATTCCAGGGCTCTCCTCTATGCACAGCCTGGCCTAGTCTAATTAAGTGGGGAGAGCTGGAGAGAACTACTGTAAAACACACACAGGCGCATGCCACACATGCATACACAGGTAGGTACGCGCACATACCCATACAGGAAGACACGCATGTACACCATTCTCAAATTCTTCCAAAAATATGACAAAAAAACGTGTGCTTGGTGTTCCCCTGCCGGTATCAAACCTGCCATCTCTATAGGAGGTAAAGACACAGGTACATTTTCTGAACAGTCACTCACTGACTTCCCTGTCAGCTCCGACCTGTCTGGTGAGTGTTTGAATAGCTCAACCCAGCCAGATTATATGACAACAGTCAGTGGCAGTTGTAGCTTGTATCATAACATCTAAAACTTGAATCATAACATCTAAAAATATACAAAAATATACAAAATATATACAAAAATAAGACACAAAGAAGTACCAAAGACAAAAAGAAACAAATTGTTGTATATAAATACAAATAAAAAAGATAATCTAATTATTACACTATTACCCTACTGCAAACAAAACACACAAATAAACTGAATTCCACAAATTCTATATCGCACAAATACACAAATAGAATAACACACTTATAAAGAAGAGAACCAGATTATTACACTATTGCACTTCAAACAAGAAACACAAACTAAATTGCACAAATAATTGCATTATTAATTCTATCAGTACTGTAACGGCATTCAGAGGTGGAAGAAGGATCGGACCAAAGCGCAGCGTGGTTAGTGTTCATGATGTAATATTTAATGAAACGAACTGAACACTGAAATACAAAACAATAGAGTGAATGAACGGAAACCGAAACAGTACCGTGTGGCCCAAACACTCACACGGAAACAAACACCCACCAACCAAAAGTGAAACCCAGGCTACCTAAGTATGATACTCAATCAGAGACAACTAAGGACACCTGCCTCTGATTGAGAACCATACTAGGCCGAACACAGAAACCAAACATAGAAAAACAAACATAGACTGCCCACCCCAACTCACGCCCTGACCATACTAAAACAAAGAATAAAATAACAGAACTTATGGTCAGAACGTGACATGTACAAAGTTATAGGTATGCTGTTTGATAGATTCCCCACGCTCACCCTACCTCGGGCTTCCAGTGAGGAGACCTGAGGTCAACCTACCCCGGCCCCCTACCAATATCATACTTTTGAGTTAGATACCTACCCAGGCAGTAGCCTGCCTAGCTCACAAACTAGAATTGGGGCGCCCACTCCGACAAGGTTATTTGACCCACAGTCCCACACGGTGACATGATATCATTGACGTGACATGCAAATGAGAGATAGAAAACAGATCGTACAGCTGTCACCGTTCCGAATATAATAACAATGTTTTATTTTTATTTATTTTGTATTACCTAAATCCGCCACTGACAACACTCACTATAATCATACCTTGGTAATTTACACATTTTCCCTGAGACTGCCTCGGAGCCTTTGTTTTGATCATTGAAGTGTTGCTACTCAAACCAGTTCTATTACAACAACACATTCAAGCTAGTCTGAAATGAATTGTTTCTCAGACAGCCACAGTTTCCCAATCAGTCTGCCGGTCAACAAACTGCTTGACTTCTCCTTGGAAGCTTGTTCAAGCTTGGAACTAGCTTTCAAAAGGATCATCCATCCATTGTGTACACAGTATCCTACTCTAGCTGCTCTGTGTTGAACATGAACATCCAATGAATTCATGACACACCCAGCCATTATATTGCTCTAATCCTCATAATCATTTATACATATCTATATTTCTGGCTTCATTTAAATAATTATGTCCCCAGAAAGCAGATGGATGACAGGGGAAAAAAGAGGAGATTTAAAAAAATATATATATATATATATATATATATATTATACAAGACATATTCAGTATGTATCTATTGTTATTATCTTTATTCAGATCAAAACGAAGTAATTACATTTTTAAACAACAGATAATCCATTGTATTTAATTTGTTAGGAAGAGGCACGGATTTGGTGATTGCTACATCAGGACAATAATACTGCAGCAACAGGAAATGTGAATTATTGTGTGGGATGTCAGACTTGATTTGCTCTAACGAAAAAGGTATCAACCCCTACAAAAAATGTCCATTCATTAGAATGAATGGACATCATTATGTGAAGCATTTATTTGGGTTGCAATTTCTGAGGCTGGTAACTCTAATGAACTTATTCTCTGCAGCAGAGTTAACTCTGGCTTTTCCTTTCCTGTGGAGGTCCTCATGAGAACCAGTTTCATAATAGAGCTTGATGGTTTTGCAACTGCACTTGAAGAAACTTTCATAGTTCTTAAAATTGTCCGTATTTACTGACCTACATGTCTTAAATTAATGATGGACTGTTGTTTCTCTTTTCACATGTTGTGGAAAAATTCTTACACAGGGACACTCGAAGTCACTCTTAAATGAATCATTGTTTATTGTCAGCGTGCTGGAGAGGTTCCAACCAACTCAATGCACAATAGTACACATGTCAATCAGAAACTCTCCATGGACAGACCCAGCAGTTGTCTAATATACACTTACATTTGAAGTTGGAAGTTTACATACACTTAGGTTGGCGTCATTAAAACTTGTTTTTCTACCACTCCACCAATTTCTTGTTAACAAACTATAGTTTTGGCACGTCGGTTAGGACATCTACTTCGTGCATGACACAAGTAATTTCTCCAACAATTGTTCACAGACAGATTATTTAACTTATAATTCACTGTATCACAATTCCAGTGGGTCAGAAGTTTACATACACTAAGTAGACTGTGCCTTTAAACAACTTGGAATATTCCAGAAAATGATGTCATGGCTTTAGCAGCTTCTGATAGGCTAATTGACATCATTTGAGTCAATTGGAGGTGTAACTGTGGATGTATTTCAAGGCCTACCTTCAAACCCAGTGTCTCTTTGCTTGACATCATGGGAAAATCAAAAGAAATCAGCCAAGACCTCCTCAAGACTGGTTCATCCTTGGGAACAATTTCCAAATGCCTGAAGGTACCACGTTCATCTGTACATACAATAGTACGCAAGTATAAACACCATGGGACCACACAGCCGTCATACCGCTCAGGAAGGAGACATGTTCTGTCTCCTAGAGATGAACATACTTTGGTGTGAAAAGTACAAATCAATCCCAGAACAACAGCAAAGGACCTTGTGAAGATGCTGGAGGAAACAGGTACAAAAGTATCTATATCCACAGTAAAACAATCCTATGTCGACATGAACTGAAAGGCCTCTCAACAAGGAAGAAGCTTGGTCTGGTCTGGACTGATGAAACAAAAATTGAACTGTTCGGCCATAATGACCATCGTCATGTTTGGAGGAAAAAGGGGGAGGCTTGCAAGCCGAAGAACACCATCCCAACTGTGAAGCACGGGGGTGGCAGCATCATGTTGTGGGGGTGATTTGCTGCAGGAGGGACTGGTGTACTTCACAAAATAGATGGCATTGTGAGGAAGGAAAAGTGGAGTGGCCATCACAAAGCCCTGACCTCAATCCTATAGAAGATATGTGGGCAGAACTGAAAAAGTGTGTGCGAGCAAGGAGGCCTACAAACCTGACTCAGTTACAGGAGCTCTGTCAGGGGGAATGGGCCAAAATTCACCCAACTTATTGTGGGAAGCTTGTGGAAGGCTACACGAAAAGATTGGCCCAAGTTGAACAATTTAAAGGCAATGCTGCCAAATACTAATTGAGTGTATGTAAACGTCTGACCCACTGGGAATGTGATGAAAGAAATAAAAGCTGAAATTAATCATTCTCTCTACTATTATTCTGAACTTTCACATTCTTAAAATAAAGTTGTGATCCTAACTGACCTAAAACAGGGATTTTTTATTAGGATTAAATGTCAGGAATTGTGAAAAACTGAGTTTACATGTATTTGGCTACGGTGTATGTACACTTCCGACTTCAACTGTACGGCTATACACAGACAAGTTATATTTGTATGATTTGAATCATTATTAATTCATCATTAATCATTAATTAATCATTACCGTTTTGTTTCATTCATGTGACCGACCAATACTGTTTCATAACATGTGACAGACCAACATCTCACGAGTCTTCTCCTCTCTAAGCTGAGACCTTGAAACTGAGATATCATTCGTTCGTTCTCAAAACAACGTCTGGTCGTACTGCCAAATTGTAGCTACTGATAGTTGATTTCTACAGTCAGGCACTTGCATAGAACATAGAAGTGTTTTTTTTAGAACAGCACAAACATTAAAATTCCCATGACACTTTTTTGAGCTGTTCTTGCCATAATATGGACTTGGTCTTTTACCAAATAGGGCTATCTTCTGTATACCCCCTCTACCTGGTCACAACACAACTGATTGGCTCAAACACATTAAGCAGGAAATAAATTCCTAAAATTAACTTTTAACAAGGCACACCTGTTAATTGAAATGCATTCCAGATGACTACCTCATGAAGCTGGTTGAGAGAATGCCAAGAGTATGCAAAGCTTTCATCAAGGGAAAGGGTGGCCACTTTGAAGAATCTAAAATCTAAAATCTATTTTGATTTGTTTAACACTTTTTTGATTACTCCATGATTCTATATGTGTTATTTCATGTTTTTGATGTCTTCACTATTATTCTACAATGTAGAAATAGTAAAAAAATAAAGAAAAACCCTTTAAGGAGTAGGTGTTCTATAACTGACCGGTAGTGTATATACATACAGTAGCATTCACACTGATATAGGGGCTAGGCCTAATCTAAATTGCATTATGGCTGAGCATGGACATGCTTAACATTGTGCCCTAATCAGTCAACACATATCTATTTTGTAACAACATCGTAAAATATGTACAGTCCCTTACCTGCAGTCATGAAACACCAAGGAGATAAGACTCAAAAACGGCCATTTGTTTTTTCAAGTTTATAACAAAGGATTGCATGCATCTATCATCGCATTTGCAGACTAATGTAAACCTGCTATTTCTAATGTGTAGATTGGATAGTTATAATTTAGGCTATTAATGAGTGCGTAGTGGCAAATCAAATTGATACATTTGATACATTTTCAGCAGTCTGATGGCTTGGGGTAGAAGCTGTTAAAGAGCCTTTTGGTCCTTGACTTGGCGCTCTGGTTTCACTTGCCGTGCGGGAACAGAGAGAACAGTCTATGATTTGGGTGACTGGAGTCTTTGAAAATTTTGGGGCCTCTGAAGGCCTAGTATTTAGGTCCTGGATGTCAGAACGCGTGGTCCCAGTGTGTATGTAAACTTCTGACCCACTGGGAATGTGATGAAAGAAATAAAAGCTGAAGTAAATCCTTCTCTCTACTATTATTCTGACATTTCACATTCTTAAAATAAAGTGGTGATCCTAAATGACCTAAGACAGGGAATTTTTCCTAGGATTACATTTCAAGAATTGTGAAAAACTGAGTTTAAATGTGTAAGGTGTACGTAAACTTCCAACTTCAACTGTAGGTTTGAAGGAGAGATGAATGACGAGAGAGAATAACAGATCAGATGGATGGATGAATAGATTGAGGGATGTAGGGATGAATGAAGAGAGGGAATGAGCGATGGATTGACGGATGGATAGATAAATTGAGAAAGGGAGAGGAGAAAGGAATGGGTTGACCAAAACAGATGGGCATTGCCCTGCTCTGAGAGAGCAACAGATGCCACAGAAATGCCCCCAGAACCTCAGTGCCAGCCAGGCCACTAAACAACAGTAAATAGACAGATAGAGACAGGGACACAGGGCACATGGGCTCTACAATGCCACTAACCCTCTCTCACACACACACACACTCTTGCATGCATGCACACACACACAAACACACAGAAGTCAGTGAGCCTTAGTGGTTGGGTTGTGTAGCGGATATGGGGTCAATGAGCTCAGCGACCAATCTCTTCGGAGCATTTGGCAGTCCTATGCTGAGGCTATAGACTGCTATGTCTCATATGGCATGCATGCCAGGTCAAATGAGAGTCGGTGGATACAAGGGGTGATGTCATTATTTTTTTGACAAATCTATTTAATCACTCACTGGATTTCATAGCAGTCCGCTGTTTCAATTGGTTTCAGTTGGACATTTTAATATTTGTTAGATTTCCGCTCTTTGCCAGAATCTCTGGTCATGAATATTATCAGTCAATTCCAAGACATTAAGTCACTACATTAATTGTACAAGTATAGAAATCTGGTATTAATATTCCATTTAAAAATCCAGAAATTGTATCAACTACTGTACTATGACATTAGAAGGGGGTGTCAATAGAGATACATTACATTTAAATACTGTTCTATTTAATTGTATGGAGTCTCTGTGTTGGTCTTATAATACAGATGCTAATGCCAACGCTGCCCTGAGCCCCATAAAAACACATGACTCATATAGTACTCTCTATGGCAGATGCTGTGCTCTTCTCTGTGACTGTGGGTTATGGAGACTATCCAGAATACCAAAATTGGTATTTGTTAGGTTGCGACAAATGTTCTCATAACAAGAAACTTTGGCGGCAGGGTAGCCTAGTGGTTAGAGCATTGGGCTAGTAGCTGAAAAGTTGCATGTTTGAATCCCTGAGCTGACAAGGTAAAAATCTGTCATTCTGCCCCTGAACAACACTCCTCTGTTCCTAGGCTGTCATTGAAAATAAGAATGTGTTCTTAACTGACTTGAAAAACAGTCAAGTTATGATTATATTTGTATAAAACATTCACCTGACGCTGCAAGAACATTCCCAGAACACATTTAGTCTGTTCTTTAATAGTTCTTAACACATTTCTTTAGGTTGTGGTAACATTGTGGGGACATGGCAAGAGATATGTTGCCAAAACACAAAAACTGTCCACTTGTGCCGATGATTACAATGTTTCTATTAGGTTGAAAAAAACATTTGTCTAATGTTGTAAGAACATTCCAAGAATAATTTTTTAGGTTTAAAAATTCCCAAAACACTAAAACTGTCGAGTTGTGCTGACATTCAGATAATGTTTTAATGTTTGTATCAGTGTGCTGTACTTGATGCTGCAAGAATGATGTTGTGTTCTTGTAAGTTTCCCAGAACCCAAAATCTGTCCAGTTGTGATGACATTCTTACAATGTTTCTATTAGGTTACACAAAACATTTCCTCAATGTTCTTCCTATGTTCCCAGAATGATACCATTTTGTTTTGAACAGTCCATTGAGGTTTCTTTCATGTGTTTGTGTTATCTTACCGTTGAGGAAGTTAGTTAAACGACAATCCGTGTAAAAACAGATACGGCAATTTATTAGACATTTATTGTAAACAATTATTGTTTTACCGTAATTTGTAGATAGTCACATGCATCCACTGCGCCACTGGAATGGACTAACAAAACTATAAATCTGTTTACACTTATACTCTGACTTACAGGTTGTGGTCTTTGTCTTTACAAAAGAGAGGATAACTACGTCTAGAAAAATAAGTATCCTCTATTATTTCTTACTCTACCAATCTAATTTATATACTGTAAAGTTGGGGTGTTCTGACTTTTATTTTTCATACAAACTTTATTTCAGAAATCACTGGCAGATTGAGGTGAGGTGTATGTATACAGTGCCTTCAGAAAGTATTCATACCCCTTGACTTATTCCACGTTTTGTTGTGTTACCGGATTAAATATATTGTTTTTCTCACCCATCTACCCACAATACCCAATAATGTCAAAAGGAAAACATGTTTTTAGAAATGATTGAAAATGTATAGAAAATGTCATCCAGAAATATCTAATTTACATAAGTACTGTATTCCCACCCCTGAATCAATACTTTGTAGAAGCACCTTTGTCAGCAATTACAGTTGTGAGTCTTTCTGGGTCAGTCTGTAAGAGCTCTCCACACCTGGATTGTGCAACATTTGCTCATTATTATTTTCAAAATAATTCAAGCTCTGTCAAATTGGTTTTGGATCATTGCTAGACAACAATTTTCAGGTCTTGCCATAAATTTTGAAGTAGATTTATGTCAAAACTGTAACTCAGGAACATTCTGTGTCTTCTTGGTAAGCACCTTCAGCGTAGATTTGGCCTTGTGTTTTGGGTTATTGTCCTGCTGAAAGGTGAATTCATCTCACAGTGTCTGGTGGAAAGCAGACTGAAGCAGGTTTTCATCCAGGATTTTGCCTGTGCTTAGCTCCATTCCATTTCTTTTTTATCCTGAAAAACTCCCCAGTCCTTAATGAATATAAGCATACCCATAACATGATGCAGCCACCACTATGCTTGCAAATATGGAGAGTGATACTTATTAATGTGTTGTATTGGATTTGCCCCAAACATAACACTTTGTATTCAGGACAACAAGTGAATTGATTTGCAAAATGTTTTCCAGTATTACTGTAGTGCCTTGTTGCAAACAGGATGCATGTTTTAAAATATGTTTATTTTGTACAGGCTTCTTTCTTTTCACTCTGTCAATTAGGTTAGTATTGTGGAGTAACTACAATGTTGTTGATCCATCCTCAGTTTTCTCCTATCACAGGCATTTTAAAAGGGGTGATTATTGTAAAGTCACCCCTGGCCTCATGGTGAAATCCCTGAGCAGTTTCCTTCCCCTCCAGCAACTGGTGCAGCAACTGTAGTGACTGGGTATATTGATACACCACCCAAAGTGTAATGAGGTAGTCATCTCTGTGTCATCTCCAAAATCATGTTAAACATTATTGCGCACAGAGTGAGTCCATGCAACTTTTAAAAAACCAAATGTGACTTGTTATGCATATTTCTACTCCTGAACTTATTTAGGCTTGCCATAACAAAGGGGTTAAATAATTATTGTCTCAAGACATTTTTAATTAAGTTGTAAGAATATTGACTTCACCATTATGGGGTATTCTATGTAGGCCAGTGACAAAAAAAAACTCAATTGAATCCATTTTAAAATCAGGTTGTAACACAACAAAATGTGGGGAAAGTAAAGGGGTACTTTCTGAAGGCACTCTATGTACATATCTACTAAGACGTATAGATGGGTTAGCTGACAATGTCAAGAAAATCATGTGCACACTTCAATGGGGCAGAAGTCTGTGTGTTGTTGTGATTCTGATAGCCACCAACAATGACAAGAAACTGCCATGTGGGGAATCGTAAGTGACTCGTTTCAGCTAGTTTCATCTTGTTCTTGATACCATGTCTTACCAACAACTGTAACAATGTATTTGAGAGACAACAAGTGCTCATTGTCAAATCAAATCAAATCAAATCAAATTTTATTTGTCACATACACATGGTTAGCAGATGTTAATGCGAGTGTAGCGAAATGCTTGTGCTTCTAGTTCCGACAATGCAGTAATAACCAACAAGTAATCTAACTAACAATTTCAAAACTACTGTCTTATACACAGTGTAAGGGGATAAAGAATATGTACATAAAGATATATGAATGAGTGATGGTACAGAGCAGCATAGGCAAGATACAGTAGATGGTATCGAGTACAGTATATACATATGAGATGAGTATGTAAACAAAGTGGCATAGTTAAAGTGGCTAGTGATACATGTATTACATAAGGATGCAGTAGATGATATAGAGTACAGTATATACGTATGCATATGAGATGAATAATGTAGGGTATGTAACATTATATTAGGTAGCATTGTTTAAAGTGGCTAGTGATATATTTTACATAATTTCCCATCAATTCCCATTATTAAAGTGGCTGGAGTTGAGTCAGTGTCAGTGTCAGTGTGTTGGCAGCAGCCACTCAATGTTAGTGGTGGCTGTTTAACAGTCTGATGGCCTTGAGATAGAAGCTGTTTTTCAGTCTCTCGGTCCCAGCTTTGATGTACCTGTACTGACCTCGCCTTCTGGATGATAGCGGGGTGAACAGGCAGTGGCTCGGGTGGTTGTTGTCCTTGATGATCTTTATCGCCTTCCTGTAACATCGGGTGGTGTAGGTGTCCTGGAGGGCAGGTAGTTTGCCCCCGGTGATGCGTTGTGCAGACCTCACTACCCTCTGGAGAGCCTTACGGTTGTGGGCGGAGCAGTTGCCGTACCAGGCGGTGATACAGCCCACCAGGATGCTCTCGATTGTGCATCTGTAGAAGTTTGTGAGTGCTTTTGGTGACAAGCCGAATTTCTTCAGCCTCCTGAGGTTGAAGAGGCGCTGCTGCGCCCTTCTTCACGATGCTGTCTGTGTGAGTGGACCAATTCAGTTTGTCTGTGATGTGTATGCCGAGGAACTTAAAACTTGCTACCCTCTCCACTACTGTTCCATCGATGTGGATAGGGGGGTGTTCCCTCTGCTGTTTCCTGAAGTCCACAATCATCTCCTTAGTTTTGTTGACGTTGAGTGTGAGGTTATTTTCCTGACACCACACTCCGAGGGCCCTCAACTCCTCTCTGTAGGCCGTCTCGTCATTGTTGGTAATCAAGCCTACCACTGATGTGTCGTCGAGAAACTTGATGCTTGAGTTGGAGGCGTGCGTGGCCACGCAGTCGTGGGTGAACAGGGAGTACAGGAGAGGGCTCAGAACGCACCCTTGTGGGGCCCCAGTGTTGAGGATCAGCGGGGTGGAGATGTTGTTGCCTACCCTCACCACCTGGGGGCGGCCCGTCAGGAAGTCCACTACCCAGTTGCACAGGGCGGGGTCGAGACCCAGGGTCTCGAGCTTGATGACGAGCTTGGAGGGTACTATGGTGTTGAATGCCGAGCTGTAGTCGATGAACAGCATTCTCACATAGGTATTCCTCTTGTCCAGATGGGTTAGGGCAGTGTGCAGTGTGGTTGAGATTGCATCGTCTGTGGACCTAGTTGGGCGGTAAGCAAATTGGAGTGGGTCTAGGGTGTCAGGTAGGGTGGAGGTGATATGGTCCTTGACTAGTCTCTCAAAGCACTTCATGATGACGGGAGTGAAAATGTATTTATGTTTTCATGAAATATTGGATATAAAATATAGTTTGCATGCTGTCAATGCTGTCAACAATCTAAGCCAACCCTGTCTGTTTTGCCCCATAGTTGTGCATGAGTCGGCTTTATTGCTAAACAACCAACCCATAGTTTGGATCATAATTGAAGGATTTCAGTACAAAGGGATATCCACTAGAAACATTAAGATCCTGGTGGTGCAGCAGACTAAGTAGCCTACAGAACTTGAAGACGGCAGATCGCAGGTTCAAACCTACTTGAATATCATACTTTACAAAAGCTATATTTGGACAATATCCTAATCAAATCTAATGAAGTAAGAAGATTGAAATGCCCTTTGTTGAAAAGTTGGGCAACTTCATATGATAATGTTACATTACACATCAATATTAGCAGAACATTGCGGCAAGGTTTTCAGAACTATTTCCATTATGGTTGAAATATGTTTTTAGAACAATTCATCGTGTCATAACCTTACTGGATACATTTATAAGAGACTCGCAGGAATGTTTCTTCTTTGTTGTTATAGGTGTTAGTAGTAATATCTCCATCAACATTAGCAGAATGTTCCAGGAATGTTTTTTTTAGAACAACTTCTATTGTTACCAACATTTTATTGCTGAAATATGTTCAGGGAACGTTATTAGAACCGTCAGATCATAATTTTCCGTGCTTCTTTGTTATGGGTGTTTTGAATAACATATCCATCAACATGAGCGGTGTTATGTTCTGTTAATTACTGATGTCCCCTTTAAGGATGGAGCACCCTTGGTCATGCGCAGTATTGTTCTATGTTATTCTGGTACTAACTAGTTTGAGTAAATGTGAAGCTCCAGTTCAATTGCTTGTATTCAGAGTCTTTCTTATTACATAAATAAGTACGAAGTGTTAAGACACTACAAGCGGAATGTTCCTGAACCACTTCTATTGCTCCCACATTTTGTTGAGGCAGTATGTTCTAAGAACATTACTGGAACATTGTGTTATTACATTTCTTGGCAACCTAATAAGAACCTTAGGGGAATGTTCTGGGGTAGTTTTTACAGATGTTGTGAACAACAGTAATATTAGGAGAACATTCCAAGGATATTTCATTTCAAACGTTTTATAGAAAAAATATTTGATCAAAAACGTTGTTTACATCCCTGTTAGTAAGCATCTCTACTTTTCCAAGATAATCCATCCACCTGACAGGTGTGGCCTATCAAGAAGCTGATTAAACGGCACAACCTTGTGCTTGGGACAATAAACTGCCGCTCTAAAATGTGCAGTTTTATCACAAAACACAATTCTACAGATGTCTCTAGTTTTGAATGTCTACCAGAGCTGTTGCCAGAGAACTGAAGGTTCATTTCGCTACCATAAGCCACCTCCAACGTCATTTTAGAAAATTTGGCAGTACGTCCAACCGGCCTCACAACCTCAGACCAAGTGTATGGTGTTGAAGAATGTGGTGATCGATGGTGTCAGAATCGGCACTGAGGTCTAGGAGCACAAGGACAGATTAAAAAATAATTTACCACCTTCACAAGGGCTGTCTCAATACTTTGATGGGGTTTAAAATCAGACTGCAGTGTTTCATATACATTATTTATCTTCAGGAAGGCAGTGAGTTGCTGAGCAACTGCTTTTTCTAAAATTTGGTGAGGAATGGGAATGGGAGATTCGATATAGACCGATAGTTTTTACAATTTTCCGGATCAAGGTTTGGCTTTTTCATGTGAGTCTTTATTACTGCCACCTTTAGTGAGTTTGGTACACATCCGGAGTATAGGGAGATATTTATTATTTGCAACATAGGAGGGCCAAGCACAGGAAGTAGCTCTTTCATTTGTTAAGTTGGAATAGGGTCCAGTAAGCAGCTTGAAGATTTAGAGGCCATGACTATTTTTGTGAGTGTGTCGAGGGATACAAGATTAAACAAACTTGAGTGTTTCCAACTTTTTTCCAAAAAAGTTCTGGAATTCATTACTGCTGAAATTAAGACCATCCTCACTTGGGGAATGTTGCTTTTTAGTTAGGTTTGCGACAGTATCAAAACATTTTTGGGGGATTGTTTTTATTCTCCTCAATCAGGTTGGAAAAGTTGGCTGATCGAGCAGCAGTGAGAGCTTTTCGATATTGCAAGGTACTGTCTTTCCAAGTTAGTCGGAAAAGGGAGCACCATATTGTTCCAATTTTCTGGAAACTTTCAGGGCTCTGGTATTTTCTGTATACCAGGGAGCTAGTTTTTTGTTTTTAGCGGTGCGACTGAATCCAGGGTATTATGCAAAGTTAAGTTTATATCCTCGGTTAGGTTAGGTGGTTAACTGATTTTTGTACTCCGACATCAATTGGGTAGGTAGAGGGAGTCTGGAAGGGCATCTAGGAATCATTGCGTTGTCTGAGAATTGATAGCGTGGCTCTTGATTATCCTTGGTTGGAGTCTGAGTGAATTATTTGTTGCAATTGCAAACGTAATAAAATTGTGCTCCGATAGTCCTGGATTACAAGGAAAAATGTTTAGATCCACAATATCTATTCCACGGGACAAAACCAGGGTATGATTGTGGCAATGCCTAGGACCCAAGACATGTTGGACAAAACACACTGAGTCGATGATGGCTCCAAAAGCCTTTTGGAGTGGATCTGCGGGCCATGTGAGGGCCATGTGAATATTGAAGTCACCAAAAGGGATTAGGCTGCATATATTTCATGACTAGAACCTCAAAAGACAAAAATGCAGTCTTTGTTTTCGTGAATTGAAATTTACTGTAATAAATGGTAGCAACACCTCATAGGATTTGGTCACAAGTGTAACCAGGAGCAGACGCCTCATCGAACACAATAAATTCATCAGGCTTGAGCCATCTTTCAGTCAGGCCAATTACATTCAAGTTATTTAGCAGATGCTCTTACCCAGAGTGCATACATTAACTCTTAACTTGATGCATACATTTTCGTACGTGTCCACTGTGGGAATCAAGCCCACAACCCTGGCATTGCAAGCGCCATGCTCTTCCAACTGAGTCACAAGGGACTAAAGTTTATGATCAGTGATTAGTTAATTGACTATGACTGCCTTGGAAGTGAGGGATCTAACATTAAGTAGTCCTATTTTGAGATATGAGGTATTATCACAATCTATTTCAATAATGTCAGGAATGGAGGAGGTCTTGATTCCAGTGAAATTGCGAAGGCGAACACCGCCATGTTAAGTTTTGCCAGACCTAGATTGAGGCACAGACACAGTCTCAATGGGGAAAACTGAGCTGACTACACTGACTCTGCTAGGGGCAGTCTCCACTAAGCTGGTAGGCTAGCTAACAGTCTGCTGCCTGGCCTGCACCCTATCTCATTGTGAAGCTAGAGAAGTTAGAGCCCTGTCTATGTTATTAATAGATAAGATGACAGAACCCCTTCAGCTAGGATGGAGTCCATCACTCCTCAGCAGGCCAGGTATGCTCCTGTTTGTGGGTGATTCCCCGAAAGAGGGCCACTTATCTACAAATTCTATCTTTTGGGAGGGGCAGAAAATAGTTTTCTTCTTTTTTTTGATGAACAGAGCTCATCAGAGACAATTACTCAATGCCAACACATCTTTCTAGCTAAATTACACGCTCTCTGATTGTTCCATTCTAACAATGTTGTTGCCGACCTGGATAACAATATCCCTATACTATCTATACTCGTCAATTTTAGCCTCAGCCAGTACCATCTTCAGATTAGCCTTTTTGTCGGCAGCCCTGCCCCCTGCTAAACAATGAATGATCGCTGGATGATTATTTTTAAGTCTCTTTATTGCATGTAATGGGGTCGCCAGTGACTAGGGTTTTCAATTTGTCAGCACTATTGGAGTCAGAGCTTCAGCGGCTCAGACCCTATAACGGATGGAGGAGAGACCTAGGAAGGCTCTAAATTCGACTTGTCGGGAAAACCGGTTGAAAGCTTCAATCGCTGAAGGAGCAACACCGGTTGATCATGCATTTCTTTCCAAAAGCCATTAGAAAATTGTCCGGCCATTTGCTACACTTAAATTGCCCTTACCTAACGACTGCGTCTGAAGCCGGGCATGCAACTCAGCTATCCTCACCATAAGGCGATGGTTCTCCTGTATATTATGAGTACAGCGACTGCAAAGCGAAGGCAAAATGTTACTTTGCTTTTTCAACTGGAGGAAGTCCTGCAGATCCATGCCAGATAAAGTGTCCGGGGTGATGATATACCACCCCTACCTTGTCACGACACAACTGATTGGCTCAAATGCATTAAGAAGGAAAGAAATTCCACAAATTAACTTTTAAGGCACACCTGTTAATTGAAATGCATTCCAGGTGACTACCACATGAAGCTGGTTGAGAGAATGCCAGGAGTGTGCAAAGCTGTCATCAAGGCAAAGGGTGGCTACTTTGAAGAATCTAAAATATATTTTGATTTGTTTAACACTTTTTTTGGTTACCACATGATTCCATTTGTTATTTCATAGTTTTAATGTCTTCACTGTTAGAAATTAATGAGTAGGTGTGTCCAAACTTTTGACTGGTACTGTAGATCAACGGCGGATGTGGAGGATTCAGACAATAATATGGATGGAAAAGGAAATGCATTGCTTTACAATGACCATCAGGGTGTACTGTTTCCATGCATACCAAATGTTTGCACTTCTGGTGACTTGACCTACATTGCATATGACCATAGCGCATGATTTATGGTCTTAAAGGATGGGGTGGGGTGGGGTGGGGTGGGGTGGGATTCTTAGGACATTGCCAGCAGTAAGATTTTAGTTCAATTTACAAAAGACAAGGGATATAGCTTTCAAATGCTATGTCACTTTCTATTTTCTGACAAACTCAGAAAATTCGCAGGAAATTTGCAGGACCCTGTACAGGAATATTCCCTGCTTGTTGTTATGGGTGATTTTAATTACTTTTTACCAGATAAATTGACTGAGAACACATTTTCACTTACAGCAATGGCCTAGGGAATAGTTACAAGGGAGAGGAGGGGGGATGAATGAGCAAATTGGAAGCTGGGGATGAAAAACACACATAAAAGCAAACTAAATCAATCTAAGTGCATATTCTATATTCATAGCTGATGTGAAATTTTCTACATGACAGTAGCCAATTTGAATCTGCCACCAATAAGAAAAAAATGCCCATTCACACACATTCCTACACAGCTTTACAAACTCAGCATTACAGTTTTCAACGCACCCATATCTACCGTGGACAGGTTTGACACCAGTGTGTAGATCAGCAGATTCGGACTGCAGAAACTTGTTATGAGGGTCGAAGATGTTCGCAATAAACTGTGCCATATGCACAAGTAGACTCGATTTCACTGAGCATCTCTGTGATGTCACTTGATTTCAAAACGACTGACAGCGCGGTAAGGTGGCCAGTCCGTCTCTGATCAAGAATTCTTTTCAGTTTTTCCCTAGTGTACTGTGCAGCCACCATGGGTTTCCTTAAGAAATTTTACAGGGAGCTACACACATTGAAAAAGTCTATCACAAAAGTCATCACACAGGAGTGATGATTGCTGATAATGGGCCTCTGTACGCCTATGCAGATATTCCACAAAATCATCTGCCGTTTCCAGCTACAATAGTCATTTACAATATTAACAATGTCTACAATAAATGTATGATCAATTTGATGTTATTTTAATGGACATTTCCAAGTGACCCCAAACTGTTGAATGGTAGTGCATAAATATTTAAACATGATTAAAGTGACCAATTTTCATTGACTATGTACATAGGGCAGCAGTCCCTAATGTGCAAGGTAGAGTACCCGGTGGTAGCCGGCTAGTGACAGTGAATGAGGGGTAGAGTAGGATACTAGGCAGAGGGCAGGGTACTGGGCGGAGGATTTCAAGTGGTGGCTGTTTAACAGTCTGATGGCCTGCTTTGACGCACCTGCACTGTCTCTGCCTTCTTGTTGGTAGTGGGCTGAACAGGCTGTGGCTCGGCTGGCTGAGGTCCTTGAGGATATTCGTGGCCTTCCTGTGACACCGGGTGCTACAAATGTCCTGAAGGACAGGCAGTGTGTCCCCAATGGTGTGCTGGGATGACCGCACCACCTTTTGGAGAGCCCTGCTGTTGTGGATGGTGCAATAATCTCAATTGTGCAGCTGTAGACGTTTGTGATGGTCTTAGAGGGCAAGTCAAATTTCTTTAGCCTCCTGAGGTTTAAAGGAACCATTTCAGGTCATCAGTGATGTGCATGCAAAGGAACTTGAAACTTTGACAATCTCCACTGCAGGGGTCGTCGATTAGCAAAGGAGATGTGTTGATAGGATTTTGGGAGAGTTTCCCTCAGATTTCCTTTATTAAAGTCCCCAATAAATGCTACAATAAACAACAACAATAAATGCGCCCTCAGGATATACGGTTTCCAGTTTGCACAAAATCCAGTGTATGGTTGAAGTTGGCAGTTTACATACACTTAGGTTGGAGTATTTAAAACTAGATTTGGATAGAAAACACTCTGACATTTCTAAAACAGTTTGAATGATGTCTGTGAGTATAACAGAACAGTCAGGCAAAAACCTGAGAAAAAAATCCAACCAGGAAGTGGGAAATTTGAGGTTTGTAGTTTTTCAACTCTTTCCCTATTGACTACACAGTGGCTATGGGGTCATATTACACTTCCTAGGGCTTCCACTAGATGTCAACAGTCTTTAGAACCTTGTTTGATGCTTCTACTGTGAGGTGGGGGCGAATGAGAGGTGAATGAGTCAAAGGTCTCCTAGAGAGGCATGAGCTGGCCACGTGCGTTCACATGATTGTTAGCTTGAGTTCCATTGCAATTCTATAGACAGGAATTCTCCGGTTGGAACATTATTGAAGATTTATGTTAAAAACATCCTAAAGATTGATTCTATATATCGTTTGACATGTTTCTACGGACTGTAACGGAACTTTTTTTAACTTTTCGTCTGCACCTAGTGATCGTGCGTCATGAATTTGGATTACTGGGCTAAACGCGCGAACAAAAAGGAGGTATTTGGACATAAATTATGGACATTATCGAACAAAACAAACATTTATTGTGGAACTGGGATTCCTGGGAGTGCATTCTAATGAAGATCATCAAAGGTAAGTGAATATTTATAATGCTATTTCTGACTTCTGTTGACTACACAACATGACGAATATCTGTTTGGGTTGTTTTGGTCTCTGTACTCAAATTATTGCAAATTATTGCATGGTGTGCTTTTTCCAGTAAAGCTCCGGTAAAGCTTTTTTGAAATCTGACGCAGCGGTTGCATTAAGGAGAACTGTATCTATAATTCCATGCATAATAGTTGTATCTTTTATCAATGTTTATTATGAGTATTTCTGTAAATTGATGTGGCTCTCTGCAAAATCACCGGATGTTTTGGAAGTACTGAACGTAACGCACCAAAGTATACTGAGATTTTCTTATATAAATATGAACTTTATCGAACAAAATATACATGTATTGTGTAACATGAAGTCCTATGAGTGTCATCTGATGAAGATCATCAAAGGTTAGTGATTAATTTATCTCTATTTCTACTTTTTGTTACTCCTCTCTTTGGCTGGAAAAATGGCTGTGTTTTTCTGTGACTTGGCTCTGACCTAACATAATCGTTTGGTTTGCTTTTGTCATAAAGCCTTTTTGAAATCGGAGACACTGGTGGGATTAACAAGAAGTGTATCTTTAAAATGGTGTAAAATACTTGTATGTTTGAGGAATTTTAATTATGGGATTTCTGTAATTTTTTTAATTTGGCGCCCTGCACTTTCACTGGCTGTGGTCATATTGATCCCGTTAGCAGGATCTCAGCCCAAAGAAGTTTTAAGGACAACCAAGTCAAGGTATTGGAGTGGCCATCCGAATGCCCTGACCTCAATCCTATAGAAAATGTGTGGGCAGAACTGAAATAGCATGTGCGAGCAAGGAGGCCTACAAACCTGACTCAGTTACAGCTCTGTCAGGAGGAATGGGACAAAATTCACCCAACTTATTGTGGGAATATTGTAGAAGGCTACCCGAAACATTTGACCCAAGTTAAACAATTGAAAGGCAATGCTACCAAATACTAATTGAGTGTATGTAACTTCTGACCCACTGGGAATGTGATGAAATAAATAAACGCTGAAATAAATAATTTACCCTACTATTATTCTGACATTTGACATTCTTCAAATAAAGTGGTGAATCTAACTGACCTAAGACAGGGAATTTTTACTAGTATTAAAGGTCAGGAATTGTGAAAAACTGAGTTGAAATGTATTTGGCTAAGGTGTATGTAAACTTCCGACTTCAACTGTAGTTCCTTGAGAGCCATTGCGGTGTCGGCTTGTAGGGGAGCATACACGGCAGTGACTATAACCAAATAGAATTATCTTGGGAAGTAATACGGTGGGCATTTGAGGATGAGGTATTCCAGATGGGGAGAACAAAAGGACTTGAATTTCTGAATGTTACCTCAATCACACCATGAGTTTTTAATCATGAGACATTCTCCTCCACCTCTGTGTTTCCCAGAGAGTGATTTTTCCTGTCCGTGCAATGAACGGAGAACCCTGCTGGTTGTATGGATGGGGACAATATATCCGGAGAGAGCCATGATTCCGTGAAACAGACTATGTTACAGTCCCTCATGTATCTCTGGAAGAAGATCCTCGCACTGAGCACATCTATTTTATTGTTCATGGACTGAACTTTAGCGAGTAATATACTCGGAAGCAGTGGGTGGTATGCCCACCTCCTGAGTCTGACTAGGGCCGTATTTCTCCTCCCTCTCCTCCTGCAGCAACTTTTTGGAGTGTCATCGAGGATGAATGGGGCCGCCTCGGGCAGTTCAAACAAAGGATCCAGGTCTGGGAAGTCAAATTTCTAGTAGAATTTCTGTTGAGTGACCACTGATCTAATATCCAAAATGCATTTTCGGCTGTAGGTGATAGTAAAAACTATAAACGCTTTGATTAAATAATGTAAGAAATAGCACACAAAAAAATGAAATATAGCAAAGTTTTCTAGGAGCTAGAAACAGGGCGACCATGTCTGTTGGTGCCATCTCATTACTGATATATTGTGTTATTACAATACCTGGAAACCTAATTAGAACATTTGGGGAATGTTCTGTAGCTGTTGTTACAGATGTTGAACACAACATTTTAGTTATCACTAGGAGAACATTCCAAGGATATTTCATTTATAACATTTTCTGGAAGAAAAATAAACATTTTGTTATCATCATGTTAGATACAACCCTACAGTAAATAGAACTTAATGGGAATCTTAGGTAATGTTCTGAGAATGTTCCCGGTTTGCCGGTGGGGTGTGGTGAGGTGCTGTTTTATAGTGTTTTAGAGAGAGTGGATTTGGTGCTGATGAGGTGGCATACCAAGCATGCTCCTGTTACTTTGAAGTAGAGGATCGCCCTCTATTGAGGTAGAAGGAAAATGGCATGGAGGTGCGGATTCTGTCATACACAACAAGGACATCCTGTACATTAAAACAATTCATTAACAGATTTTATTGACTGCTCTATAAACAATCATCTAATTGAGATGAATTAGGAGGTATATAAGAAAACATTTATATATTATATAATAATAGTATATATATATATATATACACACAGTAATAGTAAAAAGTTGACACACCGACACATTCAAGGGTTTTTCTTTATTTTTTACATTATAGAATAATAGTGAAGACCTCAAAACTATCAAATAACACATATGGAATCATGTAGTAACCAAAAAAAGTGTTAAACAAATCAAAATATATTTTATATTTTAAATTCTTGAAAATGGCCTATTTATTGCCTACCTCCTTTATCTTACCTCATTTGCACACACTGTATAAAGACTTTTTCTCTATTGTGTTATTGACTGTGTTGTTGTTTGTGTCACACTGCTTTGCTTTATCTTGGCCAGGTCGCAGTTGTAAATGAGAACTTCTCAACTACCTGGTTAAATAAAGGTTAAATATATATATTTTTTAAATAGTCAGCTTTTGTCTTGATGACAGCTTTGCACACTCTTGGGATTCTCTCAACCAGCTTCACCTGGAATGCTTTTCCAACAGTCTTGAAGGAGTACCCACATATGCTTAGCACTTGTTGGTTGCCTTTCATTCACTCTGCGGTCCAACTCATTCCAAACTATGTCAATTGGATTGAGGTCGGTTGATTGTGAAGGCCAGGTCATCTGCAGCATTCCATCACTCTCCTTCTTGGTCAAATAGCCCTTACACAGCCTGGAGGTGTGCTGGGTCATTATCCTGTTGAAAAACAAACGATAGAAGGAAAGAAATTCCACAAACTAACTTTTAACAAGGCACACCTCCATCTTCCATTTTTGAATAATTGCGCCAATAGTTGTTGCCTTCTCACCAAGCTGCTTGCCTATTGTCCTGTAGCCCATCCCAGCCCTGTGCAGGTCTACAGTTTTATCCCTCATGTCTTATACAGCTCTCTGGTCTTGGCCATTGTGGAGAGGTTGGTGTCTGTTTGATTGAGTGTGTGGACAGGTCTTTTATACAGGTAACGAGTTCAAACAGGTGCAGTTAATACAGGTAATGAGTGGGGAACAGGAGGGCTTCTTAAAGAAAAACTAACAGGTCTGTGAGAGCTGGAATTCTTAATGGTTGGTAGGTGATCAAATAATTGTCATGCAATAAAATGCAAATTAATTACTTAAAAATCATACAATGTGATTTTCTGGATTTTTGTTTTAGATTCTGTCTCTCACAGTTGAAGTGTACCTATGATAAAAATTACAGACCTCTACATGCTTTGTAGGTAGGAAAACCTGCAAAAGGTGCAGCGTGGTAAGTATTCATTGTAATTTAATAAAGAATGAATACTGAAACAAGAACAATACACGAATAAAACGAACAGTCCTGAACGGTGCAACAAAACACAGAACAGAAAATAAACACCCACAACTCAAAAGTGAAACCAGGCTACCTAAGTATGATTCTCAATCAGAGACAACGATTGACAGCTGCCTCTGATTGAGAACCATACCAGGCCGAACACAGAAAATCACAAATTATAGAAAAAAGAACATAGACAACCCACCCAACTCACGCCCTGACCATTCTAAAACAAAGACATAACAAAGGAACTAAGGTCAGAACGTGACACATAATCAGTGGAGAAAAATACACATTTTTAAACAAATAAACTGCAACATAGTACTGAGAACACAACTTTCAGGCATCGAGTTAAAACCCACATCTTCGATGAACCATCTTAAAGCTATCCTACCATATACAGTGCCCTCCATAATTATGTATTTATTTTAATTTTATTAAACCTTCATTTAACTAGGCAAGTCAGTTAAGAACAAATTCATATTTACAATGATGGCCTACCCTGGCTAAACCCTAACGACGCTGGGCCAATTGTGCGCCGCCCTATGGAACTCCCAATCAAGGCCGGTTGTGATACAACCTAGAATTGAACCAGGGTCTGTCGTGACGCCTCTAGCACGGAGATGCAGTGACTTAGACCGCTGTGCCACTCGGGAGCACAAATACTTATTGGGACAATGAAAAATATGTTCTTCTTTTGGCTCTGTACTCCAAAAGTTTGGATTTGAAATTAAACAAAGACTGACTGCTTTAATTTGAGGGTACTTTCATCCATATCGGGTGACCCATTTAGAAATTACAGCACTTGGTCCCATTATTCATAGCACGCAATGACCTCATCAAGCTTGTGACCACAAATTTGTTGGATGCACTTGCTCTTTGTTTTGGTTGTTTCAGATTATTTTGTGCACAATAGTAAATAATGCACTGTCATTTTGAAGTCACTTTTAATTGTAAATAAGAATCAAATACTTTTCTTAACACTTCTAGTTGCACAAATATCACCCCCCCCACACACACACACAAAAAAAATATTTAAAAAAATAACTCCCCTGTTATTGTGACGGTGAGAGGATAACATGTCTTGGAGGTATGATATTTTTGTACGTCTGTAACCAACCTTTTTGGGAACAGTTGGCTACAATCATAACTGCTCAGTGTTGGGGAGTAGTGAACAACATGTTGTTCAACTAGTAATTTAACTACATTTTACAGTAGTTTGGTGGTAGTTGAACTGAATTCAAATCTAGGTAGTGTTTTCAGTAGTTAATTACTTTTCTTGCCATGTGGTGGTGTAGCTAACTACTGGGAAGCCACACTGTTTTGTTTTGCTAAAAGAAAAGAAAATATGGGCGAAGTAGGCAATACCTTCCTTTCTTAATTTGAAGTTGTGTTTAATAGGCCAAATTACACATTCTGTTAACATTTGACCAGTAAAGTGATCTGTTCTTGCAACTTGTAGTCTATAACATTTCAGATTTAAATTTGATAATTTTTCACAAAGTAGTTTTGATATAGTGTACTACTTTTTCAAAGTAACTTTAAGGAAACTATATTTTTCTTAAGGGCAGCTAAGCTTCTAGTGTGAATCGGTAGCTTGGTAAGCTATATTTTCAGTGTAGCTTCCCCAACACCGTTACTGCTCTTCTCGTCTTGTGTTTGATTCCTGAGCGTGACAATATGTATAGAATTTGAACTAAGAGCAGTTCTAGTTCTATGGTTTCATGAAGCTCCAGTGGAGTCAGCTCTCCTCTGTCACTCCCTTCAGACGAAGCTCCTCCTGGACCCGAGAGAGGTAGCCCGGGTCTGGATACCCGAAACTAACAAGGAGAAAAGAGAGAGGGCGTAACAACTTCAGTGTCATATTGATCTGCCATTTCAAAAACATGGCAATGTTCGAACGCTCTCGAATGTCAATAACACTGTTGCAACACCGTCAATCACTGATATGGGTCTTCATTAGACTTAGGGATAGAAATGTCACAATGGAACTTCAGGAGCATTCAAACCGTGTGTGAGTATTCTGATTCTATTTCCTCAGACTAGGATAGATAGGCCTACTTACAACTGTGGTCCTCCACTAATGTTGGTCTTGTGGTGTATGTCGTTCCATGTGATGGAGTTGTTGAGGCCGGTGGTGGCTGATGTCCCGATCGTGAAGATGAGCCTCCTGTGAAAGGCAGTCTGGAGCAGCCTCAGTACCTTCTCTCCTTCCTCACAGGCTGGCAGAAAGGCTGTCCTGGATGTGCTGCAGTACTTCTGACCCGGGTTCGGATGCTCAGGCTGGAGGGATGTGGCGAGAAAGAGGAATATCAATCAATCAACTGTGTCTATAAAACCATTTTCCACAGTAGCAAGGAAAAACTCCCAAGAAGGAAGAGACCTCAAGAGGAACCAAACTCAAAACCGGAGATGGGTCTTCTCCTCTGGCTCTAGGCCTAATCATGTTATTTCAAATAACTGACTGGTGGTGGTAAGATGAATCCTACTACTTATAATTAGGGCCTCATGGAGGATCACACTCCACCTTAGGTGATAAAGAAGTCAACAGCTAATCTGTCTGGCATGACATCACCAGCAAGACTGTAATGCCATGGAGGGGCAGTACCAAAGCAATACATCGACTTTCATAAAAGGGCTTTCAAGAACAACATTAAGATGAATCTCCGACTATACGCATGGCCCTTTCATCTTCAAGTCAATTGTGGCACAATGTCTATTGACACTTTCAATTCTGCGATACAATATAAGGCCCATCTGCGTCACATATAAAGTAAACATGGGCTACAATAAATCTCACCCCTTGTACTCCGGCTGGAAAGTGATAATCAATCGTGATATGTCCATTCCCCTCCTCATAGCCAGGTAAACACTGCCAGTTGCGTCTCACTGTCATGATCCCGTTCCGGGGCTGCGTTCCTTCGTAGGTCCCGTGAAAACTATTACATACCGGACATGCGGGTTTAATTTTGAAAAACGAGTCAATACAACTTGAACAGAACGAGTGAGAACATTTTAAAGTTATCTTTTCCTGAAAACTATCCATGCATATTATGCAATGGTCCTCCTCGTCGCAGCCGAGTCGCTGCTCTGTTGCAGAAGTACATCTGTCGCCTATGTTGGAGAATCTAGATGATGTCATTATAGATTAAGCGTTTGAGGACATTTTGTACATAGCTAATTTGAGAAGAAAGAGGAAACAGGAAAAAACAGAAAACAGGAAAACGCAAAGTCATCTGACCAACTCGTCTGAGCTGAACTATGATTTTCAGGAAGAGGACTATGTCGACAGAAAGAGGACTAAAGCCTCCCACATCTAGTCATTACCATACGTCACCCGTTGCTAATGTTCGACAGAAGGCACAATGTAAGTGTAACGTTCCACTTCAATAGTGTGCACTACCATGCGTAAACCAAGAAATAGGATATCTTCCTGAGGGTTGAGTTGTGTTACAACCATAAATAGTCTTGCTATAATATTCCAATATGTAGTGAAAAACATGTGATCATAAATGTCAGATTTGTACTGAGGCTATTTACATCATATGAAATCAATAATTAACACCACCACCATAAACAGAACATAACCTTTTTTATTCAAGTATTAAAATGTAAAGCACATAATTGTTTAACATCAACAGACAAACACAAATGAACACAATTAGAAAAGCACATCTTTAACTTTTCACAATCAATTGGCAACACAATCCTTTTCAGTATTCATTCCCCTGCCTGTACCCCAACCCCCGGTTCACTTACATAGTTTACTGCATAGAAATATTTGCGTGGTAGCTTGATTTGAACTACTATTCCGGTCTCTCAAAGATATTCAAGTTGGTCCCTAAACAATAAAAATACAAAGAGATGGGGGGAAAGGCCAAGTCACAAATGGCACCCTATGTAGTGCACTACTTTTGCTATCATAAATAGGGTGCCGTTTGGGTCGAAGCAAGGGATATTTAATGTATGGGCCAAGTAAATTCTTTCACATCATCCAAATGCAGACAAATAAGAGGTTAACACTGACTATTTGCATATTCTTCTAATCAAAAGGTATTTTATTTATAAATCACTCACACACAGCTTGATCATATGAGTGAGACTACATTTTTGGACTACGTCGACTGTTTATAACAAAGGTTACGTCAAATACACATCCGTTTCTATATTCTCAAACTGTAGAAAGGCAGACAAAGCACAAACATAATTCCTGCTGCGGCTGACCCTCCCAATAACAATTTGATACAGTCTACTAAAGAATTGCTTATCATTCGTTAGTATCAACATGCTACATTTTCTTCAAAACTTGAATAGAAGGCACGCTAACAATGAGAAATGTATCAAAACAAGGTAATTAAATAAATCACTGACAATACACCTATAAGGGACTGCAGTATTCTCCTTAACATTTTCATATTACAGGTACTTATTGTTAATCCTAGATTATCTCTTAAGACAAACTTTAATAGACACCTCTTTATTTGAGTCACTTCTTTATTTATGAGACAATCAAACATCTGGTCAGACAGGGCTGGCGTCCAAAATGGCACCCTATTCCCGACACAGTACACTACTTTTAACCAGTCCTATGGGTCCTATATAGTGCACCACTTTTGACCAGAGCCCTATGGGCCCCTATCAGCACTCGTGCACTATATTGGGAATAGAGTGCCATTTCAGACACATAGTTAATTATTTCAGAGCCCTTTTGTCTTTGATTTGGTTTAAGTGGTTCGACATCTTGCCCTTCTCATTTGACATCATCGTGTAAATCTGGTCATTAGGAAACGAGGACCAATGACTGACTGGACATCAAACTGAACTGAACTCAAAGCAGTTCAAAACCTGGTTCCGTATTCATAAAAAGAGTCTCAAGAGTACGAGTGCTGATCTAGGATCAGGGTCCCTCATTTATTCATTATGATTTAAAAAAGGCCACACCGATCCTAGACCAGCACAAATAGAAAACCTTCCTATGTGAAGAAATCAAAGGAGAGGAAGATCAAAAGGAAAATGAAGGGCTCAAAGCAAATTGACATCAACTTCTAGCTTACCAGGCTATTAGCTTCAGGGCTGTTAACGACTAACACCTCCCCGATTTGCTCAGAGCACTATTCCATAGACTAGTCTTCCCTGAAAAGGTAGCAGAGAACCATGATCATTCTAATGATATGCAGAGATCAACCAGGCCTCCACTGAACGACTGACCGACTCCCTTGGTCAAAGTGCCTGCGAGTGCTTTAGATTGCAACGTCTTTTAGAGAAATTAAATTATTTAGTTCAAAGCTTTCTATTGAAGCAGACAGTGCTATTCTGCCTGCCACCTATCTCAGATATGGTCTTTATACAAACTAAGTAACAGGTTATCACGGGAAAATAATTAAAGAAAAAGATAATTATTCTACGAACGTACTGGAAAGACCACCAATAATGTGCGCTTGCAACTGGTAAATAAAGAACGTGTCCCCCAGCATGGAAATAAAGATATCAGGCAAAATAGACTTCTCTTTTACTTAGATTTCAAAATAATATTTAAGCACTTATTATTACTTATCAACTTATTAAATCCCTATATTATAACTGCTCGGATGAGTTCAGCAAAAAAATGTCCTGCTATTGTCAACACCAGGTGAAAGGTAGAGGATTGTGTCACACAGAAAATCACATTGCTCTCACTTTTATGCTTTCTTCCACACAAAGTGCTGCTGGATTGAGCAGAAGATAGATACCTAACACAGGAACACAAGGGTGAAACCAAAATTCCACTTAAGACAAATTTTCACTTCCACTTAAGTTGAATGGTCTCCCATTGACATCAATGCATGATTAAATGAAAATTCAATTTAAGTGGAAGTTAGGATTTTCCACATAAAAGAGGTCTTGGAGTGATACGAGAGTCTTGTAGTCCTGTTTCTGCTGTGGAGCTAAAAGCCCTGTCCCCTGTCGAATTCATCCACAGCCCTGCTGGGTCTAGGTCCAGGAGCCTGCAGCCTAGCAAACACCAGCAGCAGGACAGCTAGAGGTTCCTAGAATTCCTAGTGTTCCTAGAATGGAACATTCTGAAATCTGGACGGTCAGTCCGCAGTGATGCCTTTCTCTCGGAGTTCCTCAGTCACTCTCACCAGGTAAGTGGGGTCTGGGTAGCCAAAGCTGCCAGGGGAGATGAAATAAAAACACCATTAGCATGCCATTGAGAGTTGTCATCGCAGGAACAGCTAGAGTGCCTTCTATGAGCAAATGGCCAACAGAAATCATAATTGAACCTCTCACCACATGCTCAAAACATAGATAGCTTTCTTGTTCGGTCACATCTCATAAGACTAAAGCCATGTGATTCTATGTAACTTGCAAGTGATTGAGTGAAAAAGAGTTAAGAGATGCAGTGGGGCAAAAAAGTATTTAGTCAGCCACCAATTGTGCAAGTTCTCCCACTTAAAAAGATGAGACCTGTAATTTTCATCATATGTACACTTCAACTATGACAGACAAAATGAGAAAAAAAAATCCAGAAAATCACATTTGTAGGATTTTTAATGAATTTATTTGCAAATTATGGTGGAAAATAAGTATTTGGTCACCTACAAACAAGCAAGATTTCTGTCTCTCACAGACCTGTAACTTCTTCTTTAAGAGGCTCCTCTGTCCTCCACTCGTTACCTGTATTAATGGCACCTGCTTGAACTTATCAGTATAAAAGACACCTGTCCACAACCTCAAACAGTCACACTCCAAACTCCACTAAGGCCAAGACCAAAGAGCTGTCAAAGGACACCAGAAACAAAATTGTAGACCTGCACCAGGCTGGGAAGACTGAATCTGCAATAGGTAAGCAGCTTGGTTTGAAAAAAATAAACTGTGGGAGCAATTATTAGGAAATGGAAGACATACAAGACCACTGATAATCTCCCTCGATCTGGGGCGCCACGCAAGATCTCACCCCGTGGGGTCAAAATGATCACAAGAACGGTGAGCAAAAATCCCAGAACCACACAGGGGGACCTAGTGAATGACCTGCAGAGAGCTGGGACCAAAGTAACAAAGCCTACTATCAGTAACACACTATGCCGCCAGGGACTCAAATCCTGCAGTGCCAGACGTGTCCCCCTGCTTAAGCCAGTACATGTCCAGGCCCGTCTGAAGTTTGCTAGAGAGCATTTGGATGATCCAGAAGAAGATTGGGAGAATGTCATATAGTCAGATGAAACCAAAATATAACTTTTTGGTAAAAACTCAACTCGTCGTGTTTGGAGGACAAAGAATGCTGAGTTGCATCCAAAGAACACCATACCTACTGTGAAGCATGGGGGTGGAAACATCATGCTTTGGGGCTGTTTTTCTGTAAAGGGATCAGGACGACTGATCCGTGTAAAGGAAAGAATGAATGGGGCCATGTATCGTGAGATTTTGAGTGAAAACCTCCTTCCATCAGCAAGGGCATTGAAGATGAAACGTGGCTGGGTCTTTCAGCATGACAATGATCCCAAACACACCGCCCGGGCAACGAAGGAGTGGCTTCGTAAGAAGCATTTCAAGGTCCTGGAGTGGCCTAGCCAGTCTCCAGATCTCAACCCCATAGAAAATCTTTGGAGGGAGTTAAAAGGCCGTGTTGCCCAGCAACAGCCCCAAAACATCACTGCTCTAGAGGAGATCTGCATGGAATGGGCCAAAATACCAGCAACCGTGTGTGAAAACCTTGTGAAGACTTACAGAAAACGTTTGACCTCTGTCATTGCCAACAAAGGGTATATAACAAAGTATTGAGATAAACATTTGTTATTGACCAAATACTTAATTTCCACCATAATTTGAAAATAAATTGATTTAAAAAATCCTACAATGTGATTTTCTGGATTTTTTCACCCTCATTTTGTCTGTCATAGTTGAAGTGTACCTATGATGAAAATTATAGGCCTCATCTTTTTAAGTGGGAGTACTTGCACAAATGGTGGCTGACTAATTACTTTTTTGCCCCATTGTATACATACATTTATCACTAGATAATGAGTGAAATTTGTAAAAATAAAACAAATATTTTTTAAAAGGTACTGTCACATCTCACATCTTAGAAACACACTAAAATCTCCATTAGCCTTCAGTAAAGACAGGCGTTTCCATACCAGCGTGGTCCGCCCCATATGGAGGTTTTGTGGTGGATGTCATTCCAGGTAATGACGTTATGCATTCCCGTAGTCATGGAGGTCCCTATAGTGAAGATGAGGCGCTGCTCAAAGGCCCGGCGGAGCAGGCCCAGGACCCGGTTCCCCTCTGGGCTGTCTGGGAGGTAAGCCACGCGGTCCGTACCCGGGTAGCTTACACCAGGGTTAGGGTGCTCCGGCTGCATGACCCAGGCATAATTCAGAGGAAAGTTTGAAAAACAAAAAATTAGAACAGGAACAAAAATTAGATTTTATTTTTATATATATATATATATATATATATATATATATCATTCTGTTGTGCAAATGGAATAGACAACAGGTGGAAATTATAGGCAAGACACCCCCAATAAAAGGAGTGGTTCTGCAGGTGGTGACCACAGACCACTTCTCAGTTCCTATGCTTCCTGGCTGATGTTTTGGTCACTTTTGAATGCTGGCGGTGCTTTCACTCTAGTGGTAGCATGAGACGGAGTCTACAACCCACACAAGTGGCTCAGGTAGTGCAGCTCATCCAGGATGGCACATCAATGCGAGCTGTGGCAAGAAGGTTTGCTGTGTCTGTCAGCGTAGTGTCCAGAGCATGGAGGCGCTATCAGGAGACAGGCCAGTACATCAGGAGACGTGGAGGAGGCCGTAGGAGGGCAACAACCCAGCAGCAGGACCGCTACCTCCGCCTTTGTGCAAGGAGGAGCACTGCCAGAGCCCGGCAAAATGACCTCCAGCAGGCCACAAATGTGCATGTGTCTGCTCAAACGGTCAGAAACAGACTCCATGAGGGTGGTATGAGGGCCTGCCGTCCACAGGTGGGGGTTGTGCTTACAGCCAAACACCGTGCAGGACGTTTGGCATTTGCCAGAGAACACCAATATTGGCAAATTCGCCACTGGCGCCCTGTGCTCTTCACAGATGAAAGCAGGTTCACACTGAGCACGTGACAGTCTGGAAACGCCGTGGAGAACGTTCTGCTGCCTGCAACATCCTCCAGCATGACCGGTTTGGCGGTGGGTCAGTCATGGTGTAGGGTGACATTTCTTTGGGGGGCCGAACAGCCCTCCATGTGCTCGCCAGAGGTAGCCTGACTGCCATTAGGTACCGAGATGAGATCCTCAGACCCCTTGTGAGACCATATGCTGGTGCGGTTGGCCCTGGGTTCCTCCTAATGCAAGACAATGCTAGACCTCATGTGGCTGGAGTGTGTCAGCAGTTCCTGCAAGAGGAAGGCATTGATGCTATGGACTGGCCCGCCCATTCCCCAGACCTGAATCCAATTGAGCACATCTGGGACATCATGTCTCGCTCCATCCACCAACGCCACATTGCACCACAGACTGTCCAGGAGTTGGCGGATGCTTTAGTCCAGGTCTGGGAGGAGATCCCTCAGGAGACCATCCGCCACCTCATTAGGAGCATGCCCAGGCGTTGTAGGGAGGTCATACAGGCACGTGGAGGCCACACACACTACTGAGCCTCATTTTGACTTGTTTTAAGGACATAACATCAAAGCCTGTAGTGTGGTTTTCCACTTGAATTTTGAGTGTGACTCCAAATCCAGACCTCCATGGGTTGATACATTTGATTTCCATTGATAATTTGTGTGATTTTGTTGTCAGCACATTCAACTATGTAAAGAAAAAAGTAGTTAATAAGAATATTTCATTCATTCAGATCTAGGATGTGTTATTTTAGTGTTCCCTTTATTTTTTTGAGCAGTGTATATACGTACACACATACGCACACACACAGATACAGTAACCACAAAAATGGTGTTAAGTGGTATAGAAATTCAATAACATTACTTCAAGCATGGCATGTTTTCATTGAAATATCCAAGCTTTTTGTTAAGACAAACATATGGGTAAGATACTAATTGAGTGCCCAGTTATGAAAGATATGCTATTCCTGGATTTTCATAGCCCCAGGAAAACTGTAGTGTATGAATGTGTATGAATTGTCTTAAGTGCAAGGAGACCTGAAATGGACTTAAAATGATCCCACCACACCGGCACGCACGGTGGTGAAGGTGGCACAACAGAAAATCTTCAACCTCAGGTGGCTTAAGAAATTTGGCATGGCTCATAAGACCCTCACAAACGTCTACAGATGCACAATTGAGAGCATTTTGTCGGGCTGCATCACCTCCTGGTACGGCAACTGCACGTCTCTCCAGAGAGTGGTGAGGTCAGCCCAACACATCACTGGGGGCACGCTGCCTGCCCTCTAGGACATTAACAGCACTCAAATCAAAGTTTATTTGTCACGTGTGCCAGATACAACAGGTGTAGACCTTACAGTGAAATGCTTACTTACAGGCTCTAACCAATCGTGCGGAAAAAAAGGTAGGTGTGTAGGTAAGTAAGTAAAGAAATAAAACAGTAAAAATACATTTGAATATAAGAGAAGCAAGGCTATATACAGACACAGGTTAGACACAGGCTTATTGAGGTAGTAGTATGTATATGTAGGTATAGTTAAGGTGACTATGCATATATGATGAACAGAGAGTAGCAGTAGCGTAAAAGAGGGGTTGGTGGGGGAGGCACACAATGCATATAGTCCGGGTCACCATTGGTTACCTGTTCAGAAGTCTTATGGCTTGGGGGTAAAAACTGTTGAGAAGCCTTTTTGTCCTAGACTTAGCACTCCGGTACCGCTTGCCATGCGGTAGTAGAGAGAACAGTCTATGACTGGGGAGGCTGGGGTCTTTGACAACTCTGTGCCAAAGGAAGGCCAAAAAGAACATTAAAGGACCTTAGCCACCCGAGCCAAGATCGGTTTACTCTGCTACCATGTAGCAGACAGAGACGGTGCAGGTGCATCAGAGCCGAGACCAAGAGACCAGGCCATCAGACTGTTGAACAATTATCACTAGCCAGCTAACTGCCTGAAACTAAGCCCTGCATATTGAGACTAATGCCCCATGTACAGTGCATTCGGAAAAATATTCAGACACATTCACTTTTTCCACATTTTAAGTTACAGCCGTAACCTAAAATGGATTCGTTATTTATTTTTTTACCTCAACCTAAACACAATGCCCCATAATGACAAAGCAAAAACAGGTTTAGAAACGTTTGCAAATGTATTTTTAAAAAACTAAAAGAAACTGAAATAGCACATTTACATAAGTAAACCCTTTACTCAGTACTTTGTAAAAGCACCATTACAGCCTCGAGTCTTCTTGGGTATGACGCTACAAGCTTGGCACACCTGAGTTTCTTCCATTCTTCTTTTCAGATCCTCTCGAGCTCTGTCAGGTTGGATGGGGATCGCTGCACAGCTATTTTCAGGTCTCTCCAGAGATGTTCCATCGGGTTCAAGTCCGGGCTCTGGTTGGGCCACTCAAGGACACTCAAGAGACTTGTCTCGAAGCCACTCCTGCGTTGTCTTAGCTGTGTGCTTAGGGTCATTGTCCTGTTGGAAGGTGAACCTTCACCCCAGTAGGAGGTCCTGAGAGCTCTGGAGCAGGTTTTCATCAAGGATTTCTGGAGGAAACCTGGCACCATCCCTACGGTAAAGCATGTTGGTGGCAGCATCATGCTGTGATTTTCAGCGGCAGGGTTTGGGAGACTAGTCAGGATTGAGGGAAAGATGAATGGAGCACAGCTCTGTGCACCGTTGCTGCCACCAACATGCTTTACCGTAGGGATGGTGTCAGGTTTCCTCCAGACGTGAAGCTTGGCATTCAGGCCAAAGAGTTTAATCTTGGTTTCATCAGACCAGAGAATCTTGTTTGTCAAGGTCTGAGAGTCTTTAGGTGCTTTTTGGAAAACTCCAAGCAGGCTGTCATGTGCCTTTCACCGAGGAGTGGCTTCTGTTTGGCCACTACCATAAAGGCCTGATTAGTTGAGTGCTGCAGAGATGGTTGTCCTTCTGGAAGGTTCTCCCATCTCCACAGAGGAACTCTGGAGCTCTGTCAGTGACCATTGGGTTCTTGGTCACCTCCCTGACCGAGGCCCTTCTCCCCCGATTGCTCAGTTTGGCCGGGCGGGCAGCTCTAGGAAGAGTCTTGGTGGTTCCAAACTTCTTCCAATTTAGAATGATGGAGGCCACTATGTTCTTGGGGACCTTCAATGCTGCAGATTTGTTTTGGTACCTTTCCCCAGATCTGTGCTTCTACATTCCTGTCCCGGAGCTCTACGGACAATTCCTTTGAACTCATGGCTTGGTTTTTGCTCTGACATGCACTGTCAACTATGGGACTTCACATAGACAGGTGTGTGCCTTTCCAAATCATATCCAATCAATTGAATTTACCACAGGTAAATGTAGAAACATCAAGGATGATCAATGGAAACAGAATGCTCAATTTCGAGTCTCATAGGAAAGGGCCTGAATACTTATATAAATATATATATATATTTTTTAAGGGGTCTGAATATTTTGCGAATGCGCTGTATATAGAGTAATTGAACACTGGTCACCACATATTCTGTTTATGGGTCTTTGTATAAATAAATTGGGGCCATTGCGTGACATTGGAATCAATTTCAAAATGGTTTGAAATAAAAAATGATTTTCATGCAGTTACACGCGCACTTAGGGGAATAAAAGTAAATGTATGCAAAATGGCTCATAACTCTAGCTATACAACATAGACCTAAGACTATACATCCTTTAAGCACGGTTCATACAGATAACTGGCTACAATAATTACAACTTTTCACCACCAAATGGTTGAAATGTCTGATTTTTAAGCTAGGCCTATTCCAGTACTTCATTTCTGAGCTCCAAATTCAAGTAGACTACTTCAAGCTCCTTGTAGTTTAAAACTGCAGCTCTAACATGGAAAACAAAATTGATTTGTCAGGTTATTTCATTACCAGATCATATTGTCAATAAACCCACTACGCTATGTAATTTGTCGTCATTGTATCCAAAATAATTAATAGGAATAGCGTTGGGTGTTGTGCAATAGTCTATCCTACACAATTGCGCACAGTAGACTGTGTCCAATCCTAGGCACAAAAACAAGTGGGAAAAAATTAACTCATTACCTTTCCTGTTAAATCTAACGAGACCCTGCTGTAAGTCAATCAGACAACAGATAATCAACATCAATTCTCTAAGGATATTCGATCCAATGTGGATTCAGGCACAATGGTCTTAACCTGCATAATGAATGAGAATCCAAAATATTCTGGACACTCCTCGCAAACAATTGACTCAAATTATGTCAATTAGCCTATCAAAAGCTTCTAAAACCATGACATCATTTTCTGGAATATTCCAAGTTGTTTAAAGGCACGGTCAACTTGTATGTACAAAGTGTATGTAAAACTTCTGACCCACTGGAATTGTGATACAGTGAATTATAAGTGAAATAATCTGTCTATAAACAATTTTTGGAAAAATTACTTGTGTCATGCACAAAGTAGATGTCCTAACCGACTTCCCAAAACTATAATTTGTTAACTAGAAATTTGTGGCGTGGTAGAAAAACAAGTTTTAATGACTCCAACCTAAGTGTATGTAAACTTCCGACTTCAACTGTTCCTCCTTGTGGTTTTTCTCATGAATGTGTTTCTTTTGTCATATATACTCACCGCCTGTAGACCAGGTGTGAAGCTATAGATGATGCAGATACACCCGTAGCCCTCGTGTCCCGACAACTCCAGATCTGGGTCCCTCTCCACCATCATAGTCCCGGAAGCCGGCTGATTCCCTATGAGCTGGCCGTACACCAGACGACACACCGGACATGCTCTCTTCACCTTGAAGGCCTGGTCCAGACATGACCGGCAGAATGTGTGGCCACACCTTGGGAGGGAGTGAGAGAGAATGGTTTTACTTTCAATTTTGAAAACATTACATACACTGCATGGCCTAGAGTATGTGGACACCTGCTCGTCAAACATAGGCATTAAAATTATGTTGGTCCCCACTTTGCTGCTAACAGCCTCCACTCTTCTGGGAAGGATTTTCACTACATGTTCAAACATTGCTACATGGACTCGCTTCCATTCAGCCACAAGAGCATTAGTGAGATCGGGTGATTAGGCCTGACTCGCAGTCGGCGTTCCAATTCATCCCAAAGGTGTTTGATGGGGTTGAGGTCAGGGCTCTGTGCAGGCCAGTCAAGTTCTTCCACACTGATCCACAAACCATTTCTGTATGGACCTTGCTTTGTGCACGGGGGCATCGTCACACTGAAACTGGAAAGGGCCTTCCCCAAACTGTTACCACAAAGTTGGAAGCATAGAAATGTCTAGAATGTCATTGTATGCTGTAGCGTTAAGATTTCCCTTCACTGGAACTAGGGGACCTAGCCCGAACCATGAAAAACAGCTTCAGACCATTATTCCTCCTCTGCCAAACTTTACAGTTGGCACTATGCATTTGGGCAGGTAGCGTTTTCCTGGCATCCGCCAAACCCAGATTCGTACGTCGGACTGCCAGAAGTGAAGCATGATTCATCACGCCAGAGAGCACGTTTCCGCTGCACGGTCTCCATGTACACGCACAGGGCCCTACACACAAGGCACACTGATACTCCAAACCACATACAAACAATCCATTTGCTGACACACATAATATGCACATACATTTATACTGACTCAACACACAGTCATATGTGCTGCAGCTTCTCTGTTTATCATATATCCTGATGCCTAGTTACTTTACCCCTATACATATCTATCTCTATCGATGCATATGCCTGCACATTGTAAATATGGTACTGGAACTGACCCTATATTCTCCGATACTTAGTTATTTTATACATTTCAAAAATGTATTATTATTTTTTACCTTAATTTAACTAGACAAGTCAGTCTTAGGGATAGGAGTCCCATCAACGGGACAGTTGTAAATCATGCAGCGCCGTGTCTCACAATTGCAGATTTGAGAGAAACAACAAATGTCGGTACATAGAAGTGTCTAACATTGGCTGAGAGCTTAAATTTGTCTTGTCTTGTTAATATAACTGCACTGTCCAATTTACAGTAGCTATTACTGCAAAAAAAATGCCATGCTATTGTTTGAGAGCTCCTAACAATAAAACAATTTTTTCACCGCGATAGGTTTGATAAATTCACCTCTGAAGGTGAAACGTGTAAATACTTGCTCTGATTTATCATCTAAAAGGGTCCCAGAGAGAACATAAAGTGTTATGTTAAAAAAAAAAACTAGGTGTTTTACAAATGTTGAACTTATAATATGGCTACTAATACTAGAAAAACTAAATCAAAGTCCAAGTATAAAGATTTTACAATATTCTTGCAGAAAAATGTAATGTGAATGTAAATGTCTCCTTCACGATTTGCCCAAATGTACCTGGGTGACTTCACACTAAATGTAGTATGAGAACTACATGACAAGTTATCCGTCTGAAACTATGCACATACACTGTTGCCATCTTGTGGACACCATCGGAATTACAACCAGAGTGATAGCTAGATTTGGAACCTTTCTGTTGCATTTCAAAGATGGTGGTAGAAGAAAAAAAAAAGGTTGTTTTTTTCTTTGTATTTTCTTCTACCAGATCTATTGTGTTATATTCTCCTACATTCAATTCACATTTCCACAAACTTCAAAGTGTTTCCTTTCAAATTGTACCAAGAATATGCATATTCTTGCTTCAGGGCCTGAGCTACAGGCAGTTAGATTTGGGCATGTCATTTTAGGCGAAAATTGAAAAAAAAAAGGGGATATCCCTAAGAAGTATGAACAAATTCTTATTTACAATGAACCCAGACAACCCTGGGCCAATTGTGGGCCACCTTATGGGCCTCCTAATCACGGCCGGATGTGATGCAGCCTCGATTCAAACCAGGTACTGCAGTGCCTGCACTGAGATGCAGTGTCTTAGACCACTGTGCCACTCGGGAGCCCTACCCTGTTATTTTTAGAATTACATTGTTATTGATTACTGCATTGTTGTGGTTAGAGCTCGCAAGAAAGGCATTTCACTGTACCTGTGCACATGACGTTAAAACTTTAAATATGTAGCTATACCTCTCCAGCGTGGTCCTCTCCACCATGTCTCCCATGCAGATGGAACATGAGGTGTGGTCGTCTGCTTCACTCTGGGAGTGGCTATGAGAAGATGCCATCATACTGCAGTTGACTTCCATGTTGTCCTGCTTCCTCTGTCCTGATGCATTGTGGGACATGCAGTTCATGGAATTCATGGAGTTGGAGAGGACCACACAGGCCTCATCCTCCGCAGGCTTCCTACACCTCTGCTGCTGCCTCTGAGAGCGTCTGGGCTGGGGAGGCTGAGGTGTTAGCAGGCTCCCCTCTCCATCCCCCTCCAGGACCCTCACCCCAACACAGGGCAGCACGGACCTCTTCCACTTAGGACCCCCCTCCTGTTTGCTCATCTCTTTCCGGGCACAGCGGCATAAGTCTATGAAGGACTTGCGTGTCTCATTGGAGATGGGTCCCCCCTCCATCATCCCTGGTCCTCCACCAGAACGGGAGCCCTCTACGGGGCGTAGCCGCACTGCGCAGCAGCCTCCCCGCTCCCCTCTGCGGATAATGCCTGCGCTGAGGCCCTGCTTGTCCTGGAAGTCTATGAGCCAGGGCCGGCCGGCGGCGGCCAAGTAGTCCCACACCGCTTGGGACACCAGAACCTCGTCGCTACCCTGCCCCGCACGCACACTCATTTCAACAGATGAAACTGCATAGGGAAACACAAGAGAGAAACCATTAGACACCAGTAGTGGTCGGTGACATTTAAGATGAGGGAGGAAGATTTTTTTTTAAATTATGAGCATGGCCTTATTTCTATTATAGCATATTGGATGAGTGTTATTCATATTCCATTCATACTGCTCAATAAAACATTGATAGGTTTAAGCTACTACATGATACTCAAATTTTCCCTATGACCATCATGAGGCTGCTACAACCTAGCCTATGAATAAACGTTTACAACGTAGGTGCTCAGGTTGAGAGAACATTATGAGTAATCAAGGTAACAGACCGACACATTCAATACCGCCTTGCAGACTCTTGCCTGCATCTAGCTGATCTAGGGCGTAATCATTAGTCCAACAGTTGCAAACGAGAGATTCTATTGGACAAATTCAGGTATATTTATCCAAGTTTCATTTGCTTCCGTTTAAGAAACAGATTTCAACAGAATTGGCAGAATGAACACACCCCTGATCATGAAAACAGTTCTTTCATAGCATCCACATACAAACATGATAATTTTGCTCATATAATTCTCTCTCGCATCAAAGCTCTCTCCTCCTCTCACCTTTTCCCTTCGCTTGTGGACTTCATAGCACAACACATCAACTGCCTGTGTCCAGGCAAAAAAAAAACTTTCCAAGCCAAACCTTCATAACATAACCGCTACACACAGCCTACATAGTTGTCAACATATTAGCACATGTCGTTCATTTTTAAAGAAATTAATTTGTTCAAAACTGTAAAACCATTGTCTTTCATTCTCTTTGAGTCACATTTTATGCACTGCAATGCTAGCTAGCTGTAGCTTATGCTTTTAGAACTACATTTAAACTCTGATCCTTTGACTGAGTAGACAACATATATTAATGCTGCAAGTGCTCTGATAGGTTGGAGGACGTCCTCCAGGAGTTTTCATTATTGCTGTCCAAATCTATGAAAGGGGGTGAGAACCATGAGCTTCCTAGATGTTGTATTGAAGTCAATGTACCCAGAGGAGGACGTAAACTAACTGTCCTCAGGCTACACCATGGTGCTGACCCACAGAGTGCTGTTTAAGCTACTGTAGACCTTTGCAAAACAGTGTGTTTTAATAAATTATTTGGTGAATATATTTAGTAGTTTTATATAAAAACTAATGTTTCACTATTTCAAAAAAGCCATGAAATGGCTGTTAGACACATATTCAAGCCATTAAAGGAAAATATGTAATGCTAAACTTATTACACCGGGATGAGACCGTACTGTAAGCAGGGAATTGAACCCGTAATCTGTTGTACGTGTCATGCTCTACTAACTGAGCCATACAGGACCAACAAAGTTTCTAATATATGTAATTCTCTTATTTCAGGCAATCCCAATATACTCTGAACATGTCACGTGAAAAAAGCAACATCAGGCAACATCCTTAATAGGCAACGTCAGAATTAAATGAACATAATTAGGGAGTTTGGCTGATCCCATATTCTGAAATGACTCATTTCAGTTCATAAAACTTTAAATGAACACAATGTAATTGACTCCTTCCTTAATCTGAATCATAACAGTGTAACAATGCACTGTTTACTAGCCTACCATGACAATAATGACAAATTAATGAGATGAGAACACCACGACTAGACTACATATACACAGTTTCCATTCGGTGCTCGAATGGACTGTTACAACAATAACAAAAAGCATGCAGCCAGGTTAAAATGTTGACTTGTGGATGTTCTTTGAACCAAAAACCGATTAAATCACTTATTTCTGCTGGTACATCGTTGCTACTCGGCCTACCGGTATGTTGCGTGAGGCAATGAAAGCAAGGTGTATGCACGGCGACGCAATACAGACAGAACGTTCGAATATCGCTAGTCTTAAACCACTACAAATAACAACTGTGAAACATGTCTGTTTTTGCGAGTGCTACCATTCCGCTTGAGCTCGTATGTTTGGTGTCAGTGGTCGCAGGACAAGTCAAAGCTACAACACGCTGGCTGGCATTATCGCGGCAGTGCTGAAATGGACGTATCAGCTGTTCTGAAATGCAGACTGAGTAAACAAAGGAAACTGAGGCTAGCTCAACCCGATCTTCTATCAACTGGTTGGTTGTGTGCAACGTTTGACCTCTGACAGTCATATGAAACAATTATAAATATTTATTAGACAGTTACCTTGTGATCCCATATATTCCCTTCAATCGAGAAAATATCCCCCTGTTGAACATGAAGAGAAAAACTGAAGTAGTACAAAACGTGACACGTCAGATTACTAGACAAATATTCGCTGACATTCGAGTTGCGCAGCTAGGAACCCGATGAATCTGTTCAAATTCCAAAGTGGAACGTCCATAATCATTTTACTAAATTAGAATGCGGTGTGGGGTGAACCGTCTCACCTTTTGCCGTAGCTGTCGGATGGGGTTTAGATTACGGAACTAACTAAATCATATATGGACATGGCCTGAAAATCGTGTGCTGCAGTGGATATGTTGATAACACGTATTTTGTAGTCAATATATACTTAGTATCCATTTGAATTTATCCGTAACGTAAGCTAACAATTAATCGAGTCCCCTTCTCCATACTCGAGGTTGTCTTCCTCTTTCCACGTCCTTGAGACACAGCCTAATACAAAATCAACCCCTACTTACATCATACACATTCTGAACTTTCACATAACCACGTTAGCTGTTTCATTATTATGACAACGGCGTACTCAAGAATATACGTATGGAAATTGTTTGTACTTTCAAGCCATGTCCAACAGTTTAATGACGAGAGACAACTGAAAGCAGGAAGTTCGTCATAGAACACTCCGTGATTGGTTAAAAATTGTTGGCAAGGAATTGGGGAGACTCAAGCATCTTCATTAGCAATCCATGGCAATCTACAGACAGAACTCTAAAAACAAATATGTACAGCGCATGCATTACCTTAGTGAAAATACTTATTTAACCTTGTTCCCAACATTTTCCCTAACATGCCACTATGCAAATGTAATGCCATTAGGAACCCTAACATGTAATCCATATTGCTTATATCTATAATAAAATTAACAGACATTTACCTCTATTCCTCAGCCCCAATATCTATATACCTCAGCCCACATACCCACACACCTAAACCCCATTACCCACACACCTCAAATCCATTACTCAAACCCCCATGTCCTAAACCTAACACCCATATGCCAATAGCCTAATATTGATACAATCAAGTACCGATACACCCATGTCTTAGCCCTAAATGCCCTATTTGTTACTCATAGACCCAGTTCCTTCGCCAATACATCTCATATCTGTTACTTGCCTATCCCAGCCCTGTTACCCACTTTCCTTAGGCCTGCATTCCCCAAATCGCCAACAGTAACCTATATCCAGCTATTCACTAGACACCCCAACGCTGTTATTTGCATATGTTAGTCCTGTGATCTCTGACATGTATACACTCATAATTTCATAGATCATTTCTGAGTACAGTGGTATAATAACACATGTTCCCCAGCCCCATTGGTTTATACTTCCTGCTTTAGTTTTTACTTGTAAGCAGAAATCAGGAGGATAGAATTATGATCATATTTGGTCAAATGGAGGGCGGGGGAGTGCTTTGTATGCATCTCTGTGAGTGGAGTAAAGGTGGTCTAGAGTTGTTTTCCCTCTGGTTGGACATGTGACATGCTGGTAGAAATTATGTAAAAGGAATTTGACGTTTGCCTGCATTAAAGTCCCAGGGCCACTAGGAGCGCTTCTTCTGGATGAGCATTTTCTTGTTTGCTTATGCCTGGCCTTATACAGCTGGTTGAGTCCGGTCTTCATGCCAGCATTGGATTGTGGTGGTAAATAGATGGCTATGAATAATATAGATGAGACTCTCTTGGTAGAGAACTCTCTTGGTAGATAGTGTGGTCAGTGTGGTCTACAGCTTATCATAAGGTACTCTACCTCAGGCGAGCAATACCTTGAGACTTATATTAGATAATATTATATTATTAGAAATCGCGCACCAGCTGTTATTGACAAATAGACACACACCCCCACCCCTCATCTTACCAGACGTAACTTCTCTGTCCTGCTGGTGCATGGAAAATCCCGCCAGCTCTATATTCGTTGTTCAGCCACGACTCAGTGAAACATAAGATATTACCATTTTTAATGTCCCGTTGGTAGGATAATCTTGATCGTAGGCCATCGATTTATTTTCCAATGATTGCACGTTGGCCAATAAAATGGCTGGCAGTGGGAGTTTACTCGCTCGCCTACACATTTTTAGAAGGCAGCCCGACCTCTGCCCCCTTTTTCTCTGTCTTTTCTTCACGCAAATGACAGAGATTTGGGCCTGTTCCCGAAAAAGCAATATATTCTTCGGGACGACTCGTCGGACCCGTTAAAGGAAAAATCTTCTTCCTGTTCGAGGTCAGTAATCCAGAAGTTCTTCTCGGTCATAAGAAACGGTAGCAGCAACATTATGTACAAAATAAGTTTTTTTTAAAGTTACAAACAACGCAAAAAAACTAACAAAATAGCACAGTTGGTTAGGAGCACGTAAAACATATATTTTTATTTATTTATTTATACATATATATATATATATATATATATATATATATATATATATATATATATATATATACACTCTCTATTATATATATATATGCTTCACTACACGCTCCACTGCTTTCATTGGTGCAGCTAGAAACCACAAGTGTGTATCCTTTAATGAAATAGCACACCGTGAAAAGAAAATTCAAGTAACATTTATTGTGCTGTTGTTACATGTCATTTGCGGCATGCATCATGAGCAAAGTCGTTGTAACCTATAATTTCACTTCCCCTGTGAGAACTATGAGCACAGGACTTGGCTTTATTGTACCGCAGCCGAATAGCCTGCCAGCCTACCAAAGCTTGCACAGTGTCCATTACAGTGTAGAAGAACTAGTCTCTAGTCCAAACCGTTCAATATTTACCCATATTATCAGAGCTTCATCTTATTCTTTCTATTTCTATGGCGGATTTGAGTCCGCAATTTATGGAAAATGCCAAAACATTGGAGATAACAATCAATGGGGAAGTCAAATATACTCGTTTCCGCTATCCAACTATGGCTAAGTTTTCCCCTAAATGCTTATGACAAATCCAGCTCCAGAACCAGCCATAGCCTAGACAGCTGGCTAATCTTTTGTATACGGTGTAGTGAAAAATAAAAAACAGCAACAACAGATAGTATTAAATAGCAAGATAAGGTTAGCATGCTAGCTAGCTACACCTTCTGTTGTCAATGCCCCTTTTTTGTTGTTTCTCCACTCAACCTGGAAATCACTGCTATGTAATTCTTCAGAGGTGGAACCTAAACAAGCATTTCCCCTCTAGGACAGGAATTATGTTGAAATAGGGGTCGGCCTTGCCCTCTGGTGGGGCCCTTTTTAATGGTTGTAATGACTTTCAGATCAGTTTCCTACGGACAATATGTTTCTTGCACACTATAGGCAATACGTTTCCTATGGACCACAAGTTTTCTATGGAGAATAAAGCAATGATCTTCTCTATCAACACCAGGCCAGGTGATGGGCAAAACCAGGGTTAACATCAGGAAGTCCAAGAACATCCTGTTTGTCATCCCCAAGCCAGACATTTTCTTCGGGAAGCTAAGGCAAGTGACACTATTTGAACCATTGTGTGGTGTTTATGTTTCTGTTATTCACCCAATGTTCACCCAATGTTATTGGGTTTTTAAAACAAAACAGCCATAACAATTTACGTAAAAATACTTAATACTTAGATGTTTTCTCTGCTAGATCACATTTATAAATAAAAGCACAATTCGTTTTTTGTTGTTGATAAAATGTGATTTTTGTAAACAAATCAGTTTTCATCACTATTGATGTTTATTGCTTTGAACTAAACAAATTGTAAGGAAAATTTTTACATACAGTATTTTATGGAAATTATAAATGTGCCCCATTGAACACAAATTAAGGCCGGACTACACACACAGTTTTACTGTGTGTTGCAAATTTATTTTTTGCACTTAATCTCTGTTTTACTGTCCTTCTTGATGCTACCGGCTACAATCTAGAATGATGAAAACACTTAGTTCAGGAATTGTACTAACATCTCACTCACTCACATATATAGTTACAGCAGGCCAAGGCAGGAGAGTCAGACACACACACATGCAACAACATCACTCACACTTACTTCCGGTATTGGAGTTGTTGGTTCTGTGGGTCGGGCAGATGGGGCACCAGCATCCTCCTCCTGATTCCTCCTCACGATGGCTGCAGAAGCTGTGGTCCTTGGGATATGTTGCCTACTCTGGATTTGAGGTCTTACCAATGCCTTTCCCAGCTCCTCAAGAAAGAGCCGTCTCCTCTGGAGCTTCCTTCTGTTCCAATCTTGGTTCAATGCCATTCAGATGATGTCCAAGATTTGAAGAATATCACAAGTCAACTTCCTCTTGAGGAGCTCCTGTCCCAGCTTGTGCGAAGTACGTTTTTTATTCCATGTGATGTTGTGGCCACGGAGTCCCTGTGTCACGTCCAGGACAACCTGCATCCCTTGATTATTCTCAGGGGCTCCTCCATCTGGCTTCCCCGTATACGCTTGCAAGTTCCACGCATATGATGAAGCAGCATCACAGGCAGCCCAGATCTTGATTTCATATTTTGAGGGTTTAGACAGTATGTACTGCCTGAAGAGGCAGTGGCCCCTAAATGGCATAAGCTGCTCATCAACGTTGGGCCCTGGGTTGTAAAACAGGGGAAGGCTGTCCACCCACTTGTCCCACACTGACCTGATTGCAGCTAGCTTGTCTCTACCGCCGAGCTGGTCTGGTGTCTCAGTTATCAAAGCGGATAATCCTGAAAATAATGTGGAAGTTTTCCAGAGACATTGTAACAAGGAAAAGTTCTCTGCCAGTTTCTGCATCCCATAGGGATTCTGTGGATTCCACATTGGATCTGAAAACACCAGCAAGGATAAGAACCCCAAAGTATCCACGTAAATGAGTTTGGTCAATTTCCTTCCATCTCTCTACAAAAATGTGCCTTCCCTCCGAATTAGTGCGGTCCAGAATGATTTTCTGCATGGTGTCTGGGATGAACAGTTCAAAAGAAGACTTTATGTCCTGCACATGAGTAACCACCATCTGCGTCGGCCCTAGTTTTATCCCTATCAAATTGACAGCCATGTGGGGTGGCTCATTCCTTGGGCAAGAAGACCATTCAATTGCACCATTTTTTTTACATGCTTATTTCTCCTCCTGCAGGCTGCTGATGAACTGGTTGTTGAAGGGCTGGTCCTGGGGCTGTCTGCTGATGGGCTGGTCCTGGGGCTGGCTGAGGGTCAATCTTCTCCTCTTCTTCCAACTCACTGTCAGACTCCGAATTGACAGAGACATGATCCTCATATTTGGAAAACACTAGCTTCTCTCTCTGCAAAAATGATTTCTAAGAGATTATTTTTGCTCAATGATTGATTGTGGTATGGAGCCACACATGCAAAGCTATTTATTTGATGTGTCCCAATTTGTACCGGCTGGGGTAGAGTGTGGGAAAATACAGAATTTTTCACAATGTATTGTAATAACATTGTGCTTCTACACCTGCATTGTTTGCTGTTTGGGGTTTTAGGCTGGATTTCTGTACAGCACTTTGAGATATCAGCTGATGTAAGAAGGGCTTTATAAATACATTTGATTTGATTTGTGTAGTTTCACGCACTACAAAGGGTAAAGAGTGCGAGAAAAGTTGGAGACAGGCAGACGGGCAGGGAGACAGACAGACAGGTTCTTGGTACTATGTTGAAACAACAGGCCCAGGGAGGAGGAAGACAAGAGTGAAGTCCCACAGCAAACCTTTTTGTTTAATTTTGATGTGTTTGTACCTACACACCCACCTTTCCACAATTTTAGTACACTTGGATAACCACATATGTAATATAAATGTGTAGGGGGGTGTGCACTCAATGAAAATGTAATCTTTTACATGTTCGTCACAGAAAATGAGCCAAGGCCAATGAGTCGCAGGTAAAAAAAAAAATTATTGTATAATAACTATTTTAGTAAACATTGAAAATGTAACCACACAAGGGTTAAGTAGTAATCAGAAATGCGAGGATAATCATTTATCCATTGCATCTGGGTTGGATCTGAAAAAGTGTGTCTTCTCATTTCAGATCGGATGTGATTACTTTCAAAAAGTTTACAAATACCTTAAAAAATTGCTATAAATGCCATAAGCAATTTATTAATTAAAGTATTTATGTTAAGTTCTTTATGAATTAGAGATATTCTTGCAATTCTGTTTTCTGAGAGTGGATTTCCTTTTCTTCCAGATTGAGTAGTTGTCCCAACAAGCTCAGCTGGCAGCGGCAGAGAAGTTCAAGGTCCAGGGAGAAGACAGAACGTCCAGCATCCAGGAGAACACACAGAAGCCCACAGTATACAAGAGGAGAGCAGAGAGGAAGAGGTGAAGGGTCGAAGTTAGCGTGGCCCCATATCTGTTTGTGCTGTTCTGTCAGATCTTGAACCAACCTCCATCCTCTGGCGTTTACTTAACTATCATAAAACATTGTTTATGACGTCAGCAGTTTTTACTTCCTCATTATGCTCTAACAGTATAAGCAGTTCCTTATGCACTACCAATGTGTTCCATCATGCTTTGCAGGTTGATGAGACAGCTGTGAAGGACATTGAACTGGTGATGTCACAAGCCAATGTGTCTCGACTGAAGGCTATATGAGCGCTCAAAAGCAACAATGACATCGTCAATGCCATCATGGTAAGAATATTTAATTGGCTGTCAATCTGTTGTAAATGTAATATCATGTGTAATTTACGTTTTTCTTTGATTTCTATGTTGTAAGGTGATTACAGGCACATCTGGACATTACAGTTCTAGATTATTTTCTGTTCTATTCCATGTTGGAATCTCCTAAAATGCAAAAACCTTTTGAATTCTTCTTTGCAGGAGCTGACCATGTAAACACCTAACAACCATGAGGACCAGGTCCAGTCCAACCTTTTAATAGACGTTGTCTGAATTTATTTCAAGGCTAGAAATAAAGTTGTTGAATAAGGAGCCAGCAGCATACCACCCTGCATACCACTGTTGGCTTGCTTCTGAAGCTAAACAGGGTTGGTCCAGGTCAGTTCCTGGATGGGAGAACAGATGCTGCTGGAAGTGGTGTTGGAGGGCCAGTAGGAGGCACTCTTTCCTCTGGTCTAAAAACATATCCCAATGCCCCAGGGCAGTGATTGGGGACACTGCCCTGTGTAGGGTGCTGTCTTTCGGATGGGACGTTAAAACGAGTGTCCTGACTCTCTGAGGTCATTAAAGATCCCATGGCACTTATATTAAGAGTAGGGGTGTTAACCCCGGTGTCCTGGATAAATTCCCAATCTGGCCCTCATACCATCATGGTCACCTAATAATCCCCAGTACAACTGGCTCATTCCTCTCCCGTGTAACTATTGCCCAGGTCGTTGCTGCAAATGGGAACGTGTTCTCAGTCAATGTACCCGGTAAAATAAAGGATATGGAAGATTTTGTTTCTGTTTAGTGTATTTATGTTTCCCATTTATTGGTAATTAAATACAAAAATCACATGTATATATATATATATATATTTAATAAAATGTTTACACACGTAACACCTGTTCGTACACACCTGCGTTGTACAGGTGAAATCGTTGAAATGTTACAGATCGTGTGTGTGCGTGTTGCCACGGTAACGGCGTTCAACCTAGGCTTCAGGTAAAGCGCGCGCAAGAAACTTCCCCCGGCACGAGAGAATGATCCAGAAAGGTCTCCAGACCGTGATAGTGAAACCAGCGATTTCGAGAGATACGTCATTGCGCAGGAGAACGAGGAAACATTTTGCCCTGTCATATTTAGCTACGGATTGAACTCGATTATCCAACAGCACATTGTGACGAATACTGCCTTTTTGGAGCGGAAAGAACTAGATCGCAAGAGATGTAAGTGTGGGATGGCGGGTCGGATGAGAGAGCTAGCGTCCAAAGCAATGGCCACCCTTGCGAATGCAGGGTAGCGTGCTAGCAATTTAGCCATAGCTAGCTTCAAGTTTTGTTACTCAGAGCTTAGCTATGTTAGCTAGCCAACGTTACTTGTCTGGAATGCTCCGACATGTATGTATAGCAACTCTGCAATAAAAGTACATTTTGTCCACGGGACATAAACTGCAACGCTATAGCTTTAGCTAACCGTAGCTAGCTAACGTTAGGCCTACATGCACATGGGGTTACGATTAGTGGGAATGAATGGAGCGCTTGTCAGTTCACTCTAGTCGAATTGTCAGCTTTACACGCCAGGAAAAGTCTCATTTGAGCCGTAATGAGATATTATCAGTAATGCAAGGCTGGGCTTTAGTTCTCCACAACGGTTACATGAGCAGATAGTCCTTTATTCACGTGGGCTAGCTATTTCCTTGCAAATATACTAGCCTAGCAAACGTTACTGGCTTGCAAGTTGGAGTGACATTCCATGTGACCTGTCTAGCTAGCTCGTTAGTTCATATATGGAAGGGTGTTGGATCTGGTTAGCCAAGAATAACCATTAGGAATTGCTAGCAAAACCACTGAAATAAGGGCAGAGACCAGTGACAATGAGCCACCTGATCAAGTATAACCTTGGATCAGGTTGAATGGGTGGAGGAGCTAGACTAGCTTGGCCACCTGATGATGAATGTACTCGATGTATTGTATTGAATGTAACCAAACAATATTATCTATCTTCGTTAGCTAGTCAATGCTTAAATTAAACGTGCATGCTTTTTCTGTTTCTCCTGATGACGCATGCAACAGACCCGGAGACTGCTTTCTAAACAGCAAATTATTCAGTTTTGCATCCAAAATGAAAGTATTTTATCCCTTCATTGTTTTCCATCCCAATTTCCTAATGATGGGTTTGCAATTTCCCAAGTCTTTATGTTTGGATTTTATGAACAGAACCTAGAAGACATTGGCTGTTGCTTTGTATTGGACTAATAAGTCTTCTCTTCTCTATTGTCCAATAGGCAGCCAGCAACAGCAAAGTGGTTTGACAGAAGGGACTCAGTGTTCATTGAGTTCCTGGTAGAAGACAGCAAAGATCTTAAAGTAAAGTTTGAACAATCAAAACTTGATTTTCGGTAAGCTGCTTCACCATTACCCGGGACACACTGCAGTTTAATTGACACTGATGTTAGGGTCAATTGTGAGCTGTCCATAAATTACGTCTATTGCACTTGCAGAAGCAGTTTCCCGGACACAGATTAAACCTAATCCTGCCTGGACTAAAAATAATATTTATTTTCCTTTTAGTCCAGGAATAAGATGAATTTTATCGGCCATTACTGTCTGAATGAGCAAACCGTTCATCTACAGTGCCTTCAGAAAGTATTCACACCCCTTGACTATCCCTTTGAGCATGGTGAAGTTATTAATTACACTTTAATCGTGTATCAATACACCCAGTCACTACAAAGATACAGGCGTCCTGCATATCTCAGTTGCTGGAGAAGAAGGAAACCGCCCTAACCCATGAAGCCAATGGTGACTTTAAAACAGTCAGACTTTAATGGCTGTGATAAGAGAGAACTGAGGATGGATCACCAACATTGTAGTTACTCCACAATACTAACCTAATTGACAGAGGGCAAATAAGGAAGCCTGTGCAGAATACAAATATTCCAAAACATGCATCCTGTTTGCAACAAGGCACCAAAAGTAATACTGCAAAAATGTGACAATCAAATCACCTTTTGACCTGAATACAAAGTGTTATGTTTGGGGCAAATACAACACATTACTGAGTACCACACTCCATATTTTCAATCATAGTGGTGGCTGCAGCATGTTATGGATATGCTTGTAATCGTTAAGGATTTGGGAGTTTTTCAGGATAGAAATGAAACTGAATGGAGCTAAACACAAGCAAAATCCCAGTGGAAAACCTGGTTCAGTCTGCTTTCTACCAGACACTGGACAATGACCTAAATCACAAGGCTAAATATACACTGGAGTTGCTTACCAAGAAGGCAGTAAATGTTCCTGGCTGAGTTACAGTTTTGACTTAAATCTACTTGAAAATCTGGCAAGACTTGAAAATGGTCGTCTAGCAATGATCAACAACCAATTTCACAGAGCTTAAATTGTTTTTAAAGAATAATGGGAAAATGTTTCACAATCCAGGTGTGGAAAGCTCTTAGATATTTACCCAGAAAGACATGGCTGTAATCGCTACCAAAGGTACTTCTACAAAGTATTGACTCAGGGGTGTGAATACTTCTGTAAATGAGATTTCTGTATTTAATTATCAATACATTTGTTTTCACTTTCATTATGGGGTATTGTGTGTAGATGGATGAAAAAATAGATATATTTAATCAATTTTTAATTCAGACTGTAACACAACAAAATGTGAAGTAAGTCAAGGGGTATGAATACTTTCTGAAGTCACTGTATTTTACTCTGTTCTGTCTTTTCAGTTGTGTTGGCGGGATTGAAAACCTCAAACACCAAAATGAATTGGACCTTTTCGACTCAATTGACCCCAATGTAAGTATTATTTTTTTCATTTAGCTGCTGAATCACCAACTGCAATGACCTGGATGTTAAATAGGATGAAAAGATGATCCCTCATACAAAATGACTTGTAATATATTATGAGCATCTCTCTTCTTCTCCTTGTAGGAGTCCAAGCACAAACGTACAGACAGGACTGTGTTGTGTTGTCTAAAGAAAGCAAAGGCGGGTATTGCATGGCCACGGTTAACGAAGGACAAGGCAAAGGTCAGAAATGTTTTGGTACAATATTCTACATTCCCTCTTCTGTTTTGAATTTCTGGGCTCTTCTTCAGAAAGTTTCTCGGAGTAAGAGTGCTGATCTAGGATTACATCCCTCATGTTCATGTATCTTATTCATCAAAAAGGTCAAACTGATCAGCACTCCTACTCTGAGACTAAGATCACATAAGAGGGGCATTTTGTCTTAAATGTTGGTTAAAATGTTGATTTGGGATGTCTGTTTTGTTTTCCACAGTTTCAATGGCTGGGTGTCGACTTCAACAACTGGAAAGACTGGGAAGATGATTCTGATGAGGATCTGTCCAGTTTCGACAAATTCTCAGAGGCAAGCAAAAGCAAGCATGTCATGTTGCACAAAGTGTGTAATGTTTATAAATGTGTTCAATTATTGTATTTTTTTTATTTTTTATGTCCAAACAGTGATTGTTGTCTCTTATTTTCAGATGATGAACACGATGGGAGGAGAAGACGGTATGCCAGATCTGGGCATGGGTGGTATAGAAGGTCTAAAAGAGGTTTGTTTCTCTCTTCTTTTTTTGTTATCTCCAAATTAACTTTACAGCAAATATCAAAGGAATTGCAAACATGTAACGTTACTGTATATGATGATGTAAGGAAAAGGATATCTACTTGCTTTTATGTTTTGCAGTTTTGAGTAAATTTGACACTAATCGTCCATTTCTTTTATTTACAGCACGACAGTGATGATGAAAGTAAGTTTTGATAACGTTTTAGCACACGACCAAAGAATGTAGCAAGCAGACATTCTTGAGCATTTTCACAGTACATTTAATTTTAAGTTCCTTGAAAATCCTCATACCATCCACACATGAGTGATGTTGTGGAATTGGTAGATTGACTTTTTACCTTAAGTCTTCTAACTTTTCAGAGATGCCAGACTTGGAGTAATGGGAGCATTAAAGGACGTTTTGTAACCGATGACAACAAGGAAGTAAAGCCTCCAAAGGTCGGTTGAAGAGAGAAATTAGAGATGAGTTATTGGTAGCCGTATTTGAAAGGAGGAAACGTCACCAGTTTTCCAAACGCATCACAGGAAACTCGCTGATGAAAGACTGTCTGTCGTAACATGACACCAGAGCATTCTTTAGCCACTGTCCTAGTGTGGTGCTGTTCTAATTCTGCATGGAAAATTCTGTTGTTTCCATGATGTGTTGTGGGGTTTAGTTCTATCATCCTTTAACTTAACCAGGGGCCAAGTTGTGGAACATTCAGATTGAAATACGTAATGTAGATCACACACGCCTCTGACATGTAGAATTAAGGAATCATGTCGGTTCTATTCATGCTATTTCTATCTGCAACGTTTGACAATATTTGCCTGCTGAATGTGGCCCTGCTCTGATGGGATAATATCTTAGTTACACCCCACCTCTCCCTTTTTTATATTTAATAATGTCTGTGAGGTTACGTATTAAATTTAGACATATTTGTGAATTGTAAATTAGGGGGAAAAAACAGGTTTCAAAACAACCGCCTATTTTCAATAAAGTAGTTTCTTTTTTAAATTAAAAATGTCCCATTTTATTGTTCATACTGTTCATTTTGTTTCAGTTTGATTTTTGTTATGTATCTATAGTTTTAACTCTAAGCAAATATTTTCCCAGTGTACATTAACGTGCAAATATTACAGGTAATAGTTCATTAATTGATTTTAAATATTGAGGTATTTAAATGAATATGCATGTTAACCTTATTTTACAGTATAACTTAAGTTGTACGTTATAATGATACAACCTTTCCGTGCAATCGCATTTTGCGAGGATGTTTTTTCTTTATTATATATCAATGTAAATACCGAACATTTTCAAAGGATATACCGGTAGTTTATTTCAACATTTTGGACATTTTGTATCAAACAAAAGTGTTGGAGCAGATGTCAAAAATATTATTTATTCTATTTTCAAAAGGGTGCAGAAACATAACAAAAACAACTTGGCCATAAATTACCTAATTTAATTTGCAAGTGTTAAAGCAAATGCACTACTATGTTTCGGCAACTTCTTCTCTTTTTTTTTTGCAGATCAGGTTAAATAAATTTCAGTTTGTTAAATGCAGTGGGAATTTTTGTTTCCGTATTTCTAATAAACTGTCTGAGACTAAGTTCATGTTTGGAGGTTGTCCGGTTTAATACAGTGTCTCTTGCTACTTAAAGTGAGAATAACATGTCTCCAATAGAGGGTATGAACAAAGATCATTTGTTATTTCAGCATTGTCACTTACATGCTTATACATCCTCTGGCCACCAGGTACTGCTGATGGTCTACCATGGCTACAAACCCAGATATAGGCTATTGAGAGAATCTATTCAGATTAGGAACCATCATATCAATATTATGTGCTGCCAGTCTAGGATACCTTACCTTTTGGACAGTCCCACTTGAAGTTTTCATTTTCCTCAATAAAATGATTTGCTGTTGGGTCAGTATAGGAGCATGCTAAATGTCACAACAGTGTGCCATTCAGAGAGAATAATATGAGACTTTAGTAAACACACACTAATTGAGGTCTTAATGTTGGTAATATTCTCCTTATTGAAGATGTATGCACAAACCATTAATTCCAGGTCCATTTTTACTTACATAAATTCAATCCCTGTTGGAGTTAATAAATATCAAATTTATATTGCGGTTAGATTTTACAATTTGGTTAGAAATAATGTATATTCGGTTCAAGGGGATTGGAGCAAATTGGGTTTATATTATTGAATTTAGTACCCTAAATGAACGCTCTGTAATATTGTATGTCATTGAGACCAGTAGAGACATTGCCCATTTACCAAAAGATATTTGTGTAAAATTGAGAGTTTTGTGAAAATAAAGATATAACACACCTGTCATCTATCTCCCTGGTAATAATGAACATCAAAACTGTTTTTCCTACAGTTCAATCTAGAAAAAAACAGACCGACAGAAGAATCTGAATTTTAGGAAGTTTTTTTTTACATAAAATAATAAATCCAGGGTTCTCTGATTATGAAAGTATGTTTATAATATGTTCTTGATAGGATCCAAGCATATTGTTATACTGTATCACGTCTTTTCCCATACCTTTCATAACCAAATGGCCAAAGAGGAGACATTGTATAGATTTGAAATTATATTGTCTATCCATCCAGTTTCAACAATCATGGTCAATTAAAAAATTACATTTTACACTGTACATCACAAAGCTTTTCAATGGAATACAAACAATTATTTTAATTTCAAAATGTTCAACAGAAGTCATAAACTAAAATTAGGAAGGAAATCTATTCTATCTACCGCTGGAGGAATCAAGCGAAATGAAAGTGAATGTAAAAGGAGAATCGGCTTCATGTCTTCAGTTTACTGCTCTATCAAGTAGTGAAAATGGAAGTGGTTTGTAATAACACTATGAGCTGGTTCAACACTGCAGTACCCCTCCATCGCATCACAAGAGTCCCTGCAGCATCAACTCTCCTGTCACCTTTAGATCGGAACACAAAATGGCCGCCTTGTAAACAGCGGGAGGAGGTAGGGTGTGAAAGGAAGGAGGAATGGAGGGAAGAGTAGGACTTAGGAGTCAAAAAAGGGGGGTTTGACCTCCCAAGTTTAATGTCCCTCTGATGCAGATGTTATGAAGAGATCATACAGGTGCACATTTAGTTTACCTCACGTCCACACCTAGTAACACAAAGCTAAAGAATTAAATCGCCTCAGTTTAGGTGATTATCTCCTCGATTCTTCTCTGTTTTTACCCCCCAGGTTTAAGAACCATAGCCTGGTTTCAGATCTGTTTGTGCTGTCTTGCTAACTTGGTGGCAACATAGCACAAACAGAACTAGGACCAGGTTATAAGAACCTGAGTTTGGAGGGCAAAACAGACTAGATATCAGAGAGGTGGATGGACTTACCGGTACACTGAAAATAACTCCCTGATCTTAAATCGATCCCGCTTCCCCTAGAGAGAAAAGAGAACCTCTCCCCTTAGAGAGAAGAGAAAACGCACCAGGTGTCTGCTAACACCAGCAAGAAGCCACTGCATCATCATGCACTCATTTTGGTTTTCAGCCACATTTGGGTGATTTTTTTTCTTTAAAAGGTTATGTATAAGAAAGAACTACAATCAACTAAGAAAACGAGCTTGATCCACATAAAGCCAGTCAGGTTTTTTGTTGTTGTTATTACATAAAATGACACGAAATGAAAGCCAATCCAGCTGTCACACGTCTGTACATAAATCCGCTATAAGGGCACAAGCTTTAATGAAAAAAAAAAGGCATTCCAGAAACGGAGTAAAACGTAACAGTCTGGTACAGACAATACTGGTACTGAACTGCATACAGTAAAAACCCTTTTATCTTCTTAGGCACTTAACACGGCTGTATCGAAGTCAAGGAGAGCCAACAGGTCAAAGAAGTGGAATTTTGTAGTAAAAAATGTATAATAATGTACAATTTGGTAGCTTTGCAGTAGGAGACTTGCGCCAGTAACCGAAAGGTTTGTGGATCGAATCATCGAGCTGACAAGGTAAAAATCTGTCGTTCTGCCCTTGAGCAAGGCAGTTAACCCACTGTTCCCCGGGCGCCGATGACAATTAAGGCAACCCCCCGCACCTCTCTGTCTCAAAGGGTTTGGGTTAAATGCGGAAGACACATTTCAGTTGAATGCTTTCAGTTGTACAACTGACTAGGTATCCCCCTTTCCCTTTCAAGATGTGTTTAAATAGAGATGGAGATTGAGTTAACAAATTACCTGTTCAATTTTGTGTGTTGTGTGTTTATTCTGATATAAACCTGACTGTGTTTGTGCTCCCCTTGAAGAGACACAGACTCAGAACAATTTAACTTCAATGCAAAAATTTAAGGGCTTTGCGATAAAAGGGGAGCACTCTAAACATGTTGTCTATAAAACTAGTAGTGAATCAGAACTTTACTGTAGCAAAATCAATGAAGGAGGAGGGGGGCAAAGGATGCTTCTTTCCCTTAGAATAGGCTACAGCGTGATGAATAAAGACAACAAAGCATGATAACGAACAAAGGAATTGTGGTAATGAAAAAAGGCCAGAATAAAAATGGTTTGCTAAAACAGGCACACAACACGCACACACAACACACGCAAGACTTGAAAATGGAATTTGAGTCGAATAAAATCCTCATAAATTCTTTAAAGGTATAATATAACATACATGTCAGGTTCCCGAAGTTTCATGAAACAAAAACAAAAAAAACACAAGGGAGAGATTCAAACTGGATGAAAAAATTGAAAAAGCATGCAGAAGTCCACTGCTCTACTGTAGCTTCACTCCTAGCAGACTACAAATGAGCGAGAGAGAGAGCGAGAGAGAGAGATGCCCCTGTCCTGAGCAGTAATAGCCACCTGGTCAGCCAGGAGTGAGCCATTCCCTACACCACAGGCCACAGCAGGGTGCTTTCTTCAGTGGCAACTAAGTCCTCTTCTTACCCTACGTCTTTATCCTGCAGTCCAAGGGGGGAGGTATGGGTGAGGGTCAGTGGTGGAGTGTTGGAGGGTGGTTAGGGCTGTTTCTGGATCAGCAGAGTGAGAATGAGGATGGTGAGGAAGGTGGAATTGTTGTGAGGGTGAGGAGGGTTTGTGTCTATGGTCCATATGTACTATGTGTGTGGGTGGGTTAAATGGGAAGGGAGGGAAGAGGTATGTGTGTGTGTTGGGTGGGGTTGAGGGTTCGGAGGGGGTTTGGGTACAGAATAGGGGGATAGGGGGTTCAAAAAGCCAACCTTCTTCCACCAGGCTTATAGGGCCTGAGTCTTGAGCTCGATGGCCTCTCCTCGGGTGTCCTGCTGGCTCTCAGCCTCTGGGGGCCTGGTGCCCTTCAGTATGGCCATCCTCTCAGAGAGACCACGCATGCGGGGAAACAGCATGAAATCATAGATAATAGCTCCCATAGCACCACCAATCATCGGACCCACCCAGTACACCTGGCACAAGACCAGACCAGACCGGAGAGGGAGAAAGAGACACAAAGAGAGAGATAGAAAGGGGAATGTGTTGGTGAGTTCATCTAGCTATTTCACAGTTCTAAACTCCAAACAACATATTGTAAGTTGTAAATTGCTATAAATTGTTGTAAAATCTTTAAATTACTGTACGTTGTGGCTTTGTAAGGTGTGAACAAAGTGTCTTACCCAGTGGTTGACAAAGTTTCTGACCAGGACAGCGGGGGCGAAGGACCTGGCAGGGTTCATTCCAGTACCAGTGTAGTACATCTATGTCAAAGAGAATAGACCGGGGTTATATTTTGGTAACAGTATGTAGAGTGCAGTGGTGAAAAACCTACATACATCATACAATAGTACTTTTTAATGCCCTCATATTGGTCTATCTAGAGTCCTGACCAACCCCATCAAAACAATGGATTACACACCCCTTCTCTTTTGTAGTCACAGAGATGGTGATTCCCATGTTTAATCAGGCATTCCTGCTTCTGACATCATCTACTCATATACATTATTGGAATTGACCTATCCCTAAATATCCCACTTTGACTGATGTTCTATATTGTTCAGGGCCAGGTTTCCCAAAAGCATCGTATTGTAGCACTAAAATCATGTTTCGTCCACTCAATTTCAATGGAATTAAGATGATCTTAGTGCTACACCGCATTTGGGAAACCTAGCCCCGATCATATCATAATGAGTCATAATGGTCTCTTACCACCCCACTCCAAGCCTATGTTTCTTAGTTTAGTTTATTGCTCTTTCAGCATTATTACAAGTTATTAAAAACAGTTGTCAAAAAAGTTAAGTAAATACAACATTTTTAAAGTGCTAAAAATCTCAAAGCTTCAACCAACCCAACCCTGTGTCTAAGCCCATTTTCACCCAATACAATTCCCTGTATTCTATGGTCTATAAACATATATGTTATATATTTGGAATACATGTCTTACCCCCAGCAGGTGTCCTATGAGGACAGAGAAGCCGATGGCTAGGGCGGCAGAGCCCAGGCGTCCATTACGCCTCTCATCTGTCACAGCGAAGATGCAGACAACCAGCTGCAGGGTGAGGAACACCTCCATGGTGGTGGCCATGCCCAGGCTGATACCTGGCTGCAGCTGGAGAAGGGGGACGAGATAGAACAGACAGTTGAATGAATGATTACTGTTCACTTTTTGAAGTTATTTCTACTCCATTGGCCGGTATGAAAAACTCTAACAGTCAGTCAATCAATCAATAGGTTAAACCTTGAAGACATAAAAATAGCTCACTAAAAAAGTATAATTGGCAAATCTTACATTGCGCATGTATTCTAATGTGGAGTGGTGTTTTTGTACACATTTAATTACAGATATTTTATGACTATTAACTATTCATAACATCTAACGTTGTTCAAATATATATATTTACGGTACCAGTCAAAAGTTTGGACTTACCTACTCTTTCCAGGGTTTTTCTTTATTTTTTACTATTTTCTACATTGTAGAATAATAGTGAAGACATCAAAACTATGAAGTAACACATATGGAATCATGTAGTAACCATCCTTTGCCTTGATGACAAGTGCTCAGCATATGTGGGAACTCCTTCAAGACTGTTGGAAAAGCATTCCCCATGAGAGAATGTCAAGAGTGTGCAAAGCTGTCATCAAGGCTACTTAGAAGAATCTCAAATATAAAACATATTTTGATTCGTTTAACACTTTTTTGGTTACTACATGATTCCACATCTGTTATTTCATAGTTTTGATGTCTTCACTATTATTCTACAATGTAGAAAAGAGTAAAAATAAAGAAGTCGTGGTTACACACACAGATGTTCTTTATCACCTGTCAAGTTAATTTAATTTATTCATGGCAGATGACAATGGAACTCTGAAATGTGTGATTGTCTCCACAGACTTTCCTATCAGGGTTGTGGTCAATTCCATTTAAATTCAGCTGAATTGAAATGGAATTGACCCCAACCCTGGTTCATTCCTACATCACCTGTCATTGGTCAGGTAGTCTTACCGTGTTGAGTGCCAGGTTTCCCCTCATGTTGTTGGGGGTGACCCCATAGAGCACGGCGGCCCCGGCCAGCGCCCCCAGACACTGGGCCACAATGTAGAAAAAGGCGCGGAACAGGGACATCTGGGAGCCAATCAGGTAGGCGAAGGTGACGGCCGGGTTGATGTGTCCCCCGCTGATGTGACCGATGGACTGGATGAGGGTGGCAGCGGCCAGGCCGAAGCAAAAGGCCACATGGAGAACGTTGTGGGGCCCGGTGGTCCAGCGCAAAGCCGCCCCCAGACCAAAGAACACAAAGAACATGGTGCCATAGAACTCGGCAAACACTGCCCGCCAGAACGACATGGACCGGAACTCCCACATTGTGGCCAAAAAGTCAAGAGGCTACCCCAAAGCAATGGAGGGATGAAAAGAGGAGCGAAAACAGGAGAAAATGTGTATTCTCCTTCTGAGTCACCAAGCTCTGTTTACTGTATCAATAATGACTATCTCAGTGATGCCTTCAAGGTAGTATAAACAAAAAACAAGACAGCAAACTTAAAAGCATAAAGTGCCTCTCTAAACCTAAAGATGCTTCCGCACTTAAACAACAGTTCCACATGCAACTCTCTAGGAGTCACTAACTTTACTGACTTCCAATGACCTACAACGTCGCTTTCTGTCTAGTCTAGGCATAGAGACCTGTGTCCTGTCTGTGTGGAGCGGAGCGTTGGTCTCTATATGCCAACCCTGCTGGTGGTTAGTAGAGGAACATTGATAGACAAAGGTTGAGCATGTCCTGCAGACATTTAGCCTCACTGTCAGAGCAGGGGGAGCCCACGGGGCTATTTATAACGGCCCCAGGGCCACGGACCCCAGGGGAGGGGGCTGGGAGGGGCCACCACACAATACAACAAATCAAAACAAAAATACTTAACCCTTCTAACACCCTGACCTCTCTCTGCCCAGTGCCTATGCCAGGGTTCATCATCCTAACCCTTAACCCTAACTATGAGCTTCATATTGCCCAGGGGCCATGTAGAGAAGGACACAGCTGAAAGGTTTAAGGGGGATATTTAAAAAAAGATACATTCAAATACATTAGGTTTTCATAGACATATTACTTTTGATCATGTGACAACTCAGGAAATTCATATTGAACAGGAATCAGTATTTTCAGTGGGATTCATAACTGATGATGTTGTTAATGTTAGATGTTGGTTGAGGACAGGAAGGTCAGATAAATGGTTTATTGACCTTCTGCTACAACCAGTAGTGGATTGCTTCAGACAAATATAAGACCTGGGCTAAACATATGGGTCTGGCGGTGCCTGGTTAGCCTTTCCAGAGTCCCATTTGGCCCATTTCATCTCTCCAGTGGGGTAAAAAAAAAAAGGTCTGGTCTTCCTTTCTCAACATTCTTCAAGTGCTGACAGACGCCAGTGAACAATCCCAGTATTCATAACACCATAGAGCAAGTGAGGCCCCATAACGGAAACCAGCCTGAACTCACTACTGCTGCCAATAGAAAGACTGAAATCATATGTGTTGTTATGCATGCAACTCCTATGGACACAGAGAGGAGCAGTACTCTTATCTCATTATGATGTGAAAGATGGGCCGAGTTACTGTCTGTTATGACAATATCAATGTAACTCTGACAATATTCTTTGATTATTGAGGGTTTATAATGTGTTGCTTTACGTCAAAGCAAATCAGTGATATAAACTATACTCATTAAAAAAACAGATTTGCCTCTACAATGTTGTTCTCAACTGTCAGCCTTTTCCAAAGTAGATCTCTAACACTGGCTTGAACTAGTGACAGGACTTCAACCTGTAATCATGTGTCATGTTCTGTTTAACCCCCTCAATTGGCAGTAGCACACTGCACCCAGAGGAATCCCTCACTATCAATCGGCCTTTCTCGATACTCTTTTGATTGTGTCCTTTTGTCCCACATACTCAACTATTCTCATTCTCACACATCCAATCTATTAAACACTTCAATTAAAACTCCTAGTGAATGATCATTACATTCATTGCAATACATGCATTACTTTATTCTCCGTGTAGTGCTCTCCATAGTATTCAGGATGTGTGCAGTGCAATGCAAGTTGGTTCTATGCAGCCCCAGAATTGATTAGGCAGACTTTTACATTGTATATGGTGACTGAGAGGAGAGGCTCGGGCTCAGGACAGATAAAGCTGCAGAAGGTTTGGCATTGAGCTTCTGCACTGGAGCATCCAGCATCACGCTGACCAGGCTAGCCCGCCAGAGAGGGCGGATGGAACTGAGCCGTGAAAGCATAGTGCTGTGGTCAGGGGCTTTTCCCCTCCCGTCCTTTCATACGCTGGAGAAACAAAACGCTGGCAGTAACAGATTCTGTCGCTTTCCACGATCTGTTTTTGTCTTGCTGCGCCTGCTGTCGAATGTATAAGAGCTTCCCTTATCCATGGTGGAGCAATAGCTGGTCATTTAGCCTACTCTTTCCAACTCATCCCTATATGCACTATGTAGCCTACCCCTTACAGGAGTGCTTATAATACAGCCCCATGGAACTAAGAATACATTGATTTTGGGTGAGACATGTATGATATAAATGACCATGTGTATTCAAAGGGAAAGGGATGTTTTATTTGTATGGTAAGATCAGTGTAACTCTAAACTATTCTCTCATGCCAGTCAGCTGCACACTTAAAAGTCATTTCCAAGTCACCTCTGGAGAAATTGAGGAAATTCAGTTGAGCACGTTGGATGCTATCACAATATTTTTGTGAGTTGGCAAACAACTGAAGTAAACTAAGAACACTCAATTCTGTATTATCTCCAAGTCTGAGACGATCACATTTCTTAAAACCAAGCAGAGAGAGTCATTAGATCATTTGTTTTGGTACTGTCCATATGTAGCCTGTTTTTGGTGGCAGGAATGGCTGAAGAATTGCAGCATTTACCTGGAGATAACTGCAGATAGCACTGCTGGGTGGTTTGAAAAGTCATAGTCAAATCGATCAATAATATAGTAACACGTTTAGCTAAAATGTTCATCTTTAGTTTACAATCTGTAGAAACAATGAGAACAGAAAGGTTCAAAACCTTTGTGAAACTTCACAGCACAGTTGAAAAATATATGGCAAATAGAAATCAAAACTGGACGGTGTTCAGAGATAGATGGGAGGAGTTGAGTGGAGCTGAAGGGTGGGGCTAAAAACAACAAGATAACTAATGTAAAATATACTGTGTCCGGAAAATGTATATAGGTTCAGAACTTTATTGAAACAGCACAGTTAAAAATACATGTCAAATAGAAGATAGATGGGAGGGGTTGAGGGGAGCTGAAGGATGGGATTGAAAACAAACAAAAGTTAACTATTGTAAAATACATTGTGCCCGTATAATGTGCATAAGCTGTAAGTAGAAGCCTACAGTAAGTGTTGTTGTCCATTCGTTTAGTCCAATTAGGGGAGGGGTGGTAGGGTTAGGGGAAATGAAAAGAAAAATTATTTAAAAAAAAATCTAATATATATATTTAGCCAAAAATATATGGGGGATTGGAAATGATGCAGAAAATTACATTGATGGAAGCTACAATCTATCTATGTAGATATTGGTAAGGCAAAGACAAACCAGGCTCAGAATGAACTTGTTGGGTGGTGGGTTGCTGTATCTCTTTTGTGGTCTATGTATTCTGCCTCCCTCCCGGCCAGTTCTGCATTGGTAAGCATTCTATTGTGGGTGTAAGCCTGTTTTACAGAGGACGGGGTTAAAACCTGCAAGAGTGGGGAATTTATCTTCTATCACCTCTCTGATTCAGACTGCTGACACCAACACAACTAACCAATCCACAGCCCCTCTCTCTACCATCCAACCCATAGCTTGCTACCATCTATCTCCGTGCTTCTACACCTGCATTGCTTGCTGTTTGGGGTTTTAGGCTGGGTTTCTGTACAGCACTTTGAGATATCAGCTGATGTACGAAGGGCTATATAAATAAATTTGATTTGATTTGATTTGATATCTCCTACTCTCCAACATCAGCTCCAACACTATTTGGTAGAAACGCACGCTACAGCACACAGAAGCCAGGACAATCTCCTACTCTCCTCAATACCAGTCCTGGGCTGCCTCACAGGCACTACATTGTGGTAGAAATACTTATTACAACTCTCACTACAGCACAGACAGACACCTGGAGAACTGAGTAGAACATACAGTGCCTAGCGAAAGTATTCGGCCCCCTTGAACTTTGCGACCTTTTGCCACATTTCAGGCTTCAAACATAAAGATATAAAACTGTATTTTTTTATGAAGAATCAACAACAAGTGGGACACAATCATGAAGTGGAACGACATTTATTGGATATTTCAAACTTTTTTAACAAATCAAAAACTGAAAAATTGGGCGTGCAAAATTATTCAGCCCCCTTAAGTTAATACTTTGTAGCGCCACCTTTTGCTGCGATTACAGCTGTAAGTCGCTTGGGGTATGTCTCTATCAGTTTTGCACATCGAGAGACTGAAATTTTTTCCCATTCCTCCTTGCAAAACAGCTCGAGCTCAGTGAGGTTGAATGGAGAGCATTTGTGAACAGCAGTTTTCAGTTCTTTCCACAGATTCTCGACTGGATTCAGGTCTGGACTTTGACTTGGCCATTCTAACACCTGGATATGTTTATTTTTGAACCATTCCATTGTAGATTTTGCTTTATGTTTTGGATCATTGTCTTGTTGGAAGACAAATCTCCGTCCCAGTCTCAGATCTTTTGCAGACTCCATCAGGTTTTCTTCCAGAATGGTCCTGTATTTGGCTCCATCCATCTTCCCATCAATTTTAACCATCTTCCCTGTCCCTGCTGAAGAAAAGCAGGCCCAAACCATGATGCTGCCACCACCATGTTTGACAGTGGGGATGGTGTGTTCAGGGTGATGAGCTGTGTTGCTTTTACGCCAAACATAACGTTTTGCATTGTTGCCAAAAAGTTCAATTTTGGTTTCATCTGACCAGAGCACCTTCTTCCACATGTTTGGTGTGTCTCCCAGGTGGCTTGTGGCAAACTTTAAACAACACTTCTTATGGATATCTTTAAAAAATGGCTTTCTTCTTGCCACTCTTCCATAAAGGCCAGATTTGTGCAATATACGACTGATTGTTGTCCTATGGACAGAGTCTCCCACCTCAGCTTTAGATCTCTGCAGTTCATCCAGAGTGATCATGGGCCTCTTGGCTGCATCTCTGATCAGTCTTCTCCTTGTATGAGCTGAAAGTTTAGAGGGACGGCCAGGTCTTGGTAGATTTGCAGTGGTCTGATACTCCTTCCATTTCAATATTATCGCTTGCACAGTGCTCCTTGGGATGTTTAAAGCTTGGGAAATCTTTTTGTATCCAAATCCGGCTTTAAACTTCTTCACAACAGTATCTCGGACCTGCCTGGTGTGTTCCTTGTTCTTCATGATGCTCTCTGCGCTTTTAACGGACCTCTGAGACTATCACAGTGCAGGTGCATTTATACGGAGACTTGATTACACACAGGTGGATTGTATTTATCATCATTAGTCATTTAGGTCAACATTGGATCATTCAGAGATCCTCACTGAACTTCTGGAGAGAGTTTGCTGCACTGAAAGTAAAGGGGCTGAATAACTTTGCACGCCCAATTTTTCAGTTTTTGATTTGTTAAAAAAGTTTGAAATATCCAATAAATGTCGTTCCACTTCATGATTGTGTCCCACTTGTTGTTGATTCTTCACAAAAAAATACAGTTTTATATCTTTATGTTTGAAGCCTGAAATGTGGCAAAAGGTTGCGAAGTTCAAGGGGGCCGAATACTTTCGCAAGGCACTGTACATGGCCGTAGACTAGTAATATAAGAATATAATGCACTGTGTACAAAACACTAAGGACACCTGCTCTTTCCGTGACATAGACTGACCAGGTTAAAGATGGGAGGGGTTGAATGGAGCTGAAGGGTGGGACTAATAACAAGATAACCAATGTAAAACATACGGGGTCTTTAAAATGTATATAGGTTCAGAAATTTGGTGAAATAGCAGTTACAAATAGAAATAGAGGAAGGACTAAAAACATACAAAATATATATTGTAAAATATATTGTGTCTGTAAAATGTGTATAAGATGTATAAACTGAAAAGCCTAAGTGTTATTGTTAATTAGTTTACTCCAATTAAGAGAAGGGTGGTAGGGTTTGCGGGGAATATAAAGGTATATTCTAAAAAAAAGTATGTATATCTATATACAGTTGAAGTTGGAAGTTTACATACACCTTAGCCAAATACATTTAAATTCAGTTTTTGACAATTCCTGACATGTACTTCTAGTAGAAATTCCCTGTCTTAGGTCAGTTAGGATCATCACTTCATTTAAGGAATGTGAAATGTCAGAATAATACTAGAGATAATTATTTATTTATGCTTTTACTTCTTTCATCACATTCCCAGTGGATCAGAAATTTACATACACTCAATTAGTATTTGGTAGAATTGCATTTAAATTGTTCAACTTGGGTCAAACATTTCAGGTAGCCTTCTACAAGCTTCCCACAATAAGTTGGGTGAATGTTGTACCATTCCTCCTGACAGAGCTGGTGCAACTGAGTCAGGTTTATAGGCCTCCTTGCTCACACACGCTTTTTCAGTTCTACCCACAAATTTTCTATGGGATTGAGGTCCGGGCTTTGTGATGGCCACTCCAATACCTAGACTTTCTTGTCCTTAAGCCATTTTGCCACAACTTTGGAAGTATGCTTGGGGTCACTGTCCATTTGGAAGACCCATTTGCGACCAAGCTTTAACTTCCTGACTGATGTCTTGAGATGTTGCTTCAATATATACACATAATTTTACTTCCTAGTGATGCCATCTATTTTGTGAAGTGCACCAGTCCCTCCTGCAGCAAGTCACCTCCACAACATGATGCTCCCACCCCTCTGCTTCACGGTTGGGATGGTGTTCTTCAGCTTGCAAGCATCCCCATTTTTCCTCCAAACATAACGATGGTCATTATAGCCAAACAGTTCTATTTTTGTTTCATCAGACCAGAGGACATTTCTCCAAAAAGTACGATCTTTGTCCACATGTGCAGTTGCAAACCGTAGTCTGGCTTTTTTTATGGCGGTTTTGGAGCAGTAGCTTCTTCCATGCTGAGCGGCCTTTCAGGTTATGTCGATATAGGACTCGTTTTACTGTGGATATAGATACTTTTGTACCTGTTCCCTCCAGCATCTTCACAAGGTCCTTTGCTGTTGTTCTGGGATTGATTTGCACTTTTCACACCAAAGTACATTAATCTCCAGGAGACAGAATGCATCTCCTTCCTGAGCGGTATGAAGGCTGTGTGGTCCCATGGTGTTTATACTTGCGTACTATTGTTTGTACAGATGAACGTGGTACCTACAGGCATTTGGAAATTGCTCCCAGGGATGAATCAGACTTGTGGAGGTCTACATTTTTTTTCTGAGGTCTTGGCTGATTTCTTTAGATTTTCCCATGATGTCAAGCAAAGAGGCACTGAGCTTGAAGGTAGGCCTTGAAATACACCCACAGGTACACCTCCAATTGACTCAAATGATGTCAATTAGCCTATCAGAAGCTTCTAAAGCCATGACATCATTTTCTGGAATTTTCCATGCTGTTTGAAGGCACAGTCAACTTAGTGTATGTAAACTTCTGGCCCACTGGAATTGTGATTCAGTGAATTATAAGTGAAATAATCTGTCTGTAAACAATTGTTGGAAAAATTACTTGTGTCATGCACAAAGTAGATGTCCTAAATTACATGCCGTAACTATAGTTTGTTAACAAGAAATTTGTGGAGTGGTTGAAAAACTAGTTTTAATGACTCCAACATAAGTGTATGTAAACTTCTGACATCAACTGTAGGTATGTGTATTTATATATGTATGCATATGTGTATGGATATATATATCTACCCAAAAAAAGATACGGGGGATTGGAAATGAAGCAGACAATTACATTGATGGAAGCAACAATCTTTCCACAATATTAAGCTGATCCACTCCTTAAAAAAAACAAAAAACTGTGGGAAGCATTTGAGTCAACATGGGCCAGCATCCCTGTGGAATGCTTTCAACACATTGTGGAGTCCATGCCCTGACGAATTGAGGCTGTTCTCAGAGAAAAAAAAGGAGGGGGGGATGCAACTCAATATTAGGAGGGTGTTCCTAGTGTTTGGTATACTCAGTGTATATGCCAAAGCGACTTACAGTCATGCGTGCATATATTTTACATACATGTGGACCCAGGAATTGAAACCACTATCCTGGCGTTGCAAGCACCATGCTCTAACAACTGAGCTACAGAGGACCACTTGTCTAGTGCGCTTTAGAGCAAGATGTTAATCTGCCTGTGAACAACAATCTGTGGCCATTCTCCTTCAAGAGGCAGTGTGACTCTGGTGGGAGTGCTGATCTAGTATATGTTATTCATTATGATTTAACAGGCAAAACGAATTCTAGATCAGCAGTCCTACCCTGTAATGTTCTTTTGAATATGGGCCCAAGTGCCTTTGCTGAGAGGGAGGTGAATAGAAGTATGCTTATCATTGAACTGTGGAATCTCCAGATGGCAGTTGGTCAAGTTGTAGAGTTGTTTTAATCCCTGTCTTAATCCTCTTGGTGTTGATCTTATATCTGTTTTGTGTGTTTCTTTGTCTAATTAAAGGAAATCAATCCAAAATTCGAGAAAGAGTCGAACGATTATATTGTTTAGAAGACATACAAATACTGTTACACGCAAAAGGATTGTTGCCTATATTTGATGATCATGATGAAGTCATTAAGGCAAGGGTAGTTAAATTGAATCAGCTGGGCAATAAGGGCATCTATGACGATGATACACAAAACCAACTATTAACAAATGTCTCACTCAATTCCATGGAAAATATTAAGGATAGCTGAGTAGTTCTTGAGAAAACCTCAAATGCATTTCCTTGATTCCTCACATCCTTTCTTCCATCGGATGAGTTCAGAGGTCTCTGACAGAGATGATAAAAGCTGCTGTTGAGAAAAGCCTGCAGTTATGTTTTAGTTTAGCTTCAGACTCTGTTACATTGTACTTGAACCCTACTTACAGATGTAGGATCTTAATTTAGTCACTCTTTTGTTGCTGAGAATTTTCCTGCATAGCAGGAAATGCAAACTTGTAGTGTATTCAAGGTTTAAAAAGGCTTCTAAAGTTAGTAATTTCCACTTTAAAATATGAAAAATGTATCAACCCCTACAAAAAAAATTCCATTATTTATAATGCACATAATAATTCACAATTCCTGTTGCTTTAGGATTATTATCCTGCTGTAACAAACTGGCTCAAATTAAGATCCTACAGCTGTACATAAGGACTAAATAAGACTGTCATAGCCATGAGATGACAATTATTTTAATAGTTCAAAGGAAAATAAATCTGAGTGAAGGTGGGTTGGTTTATATAGCCATGGGATTTACAGGAAATACATTTATTGTGGAACTATGAATAATTATAACTTGTGAAGCATTCTGATTATAGTGCACACCCGCTTCATTTGCTCACAACAAATTTAAAAAAGAAGAGAGAATGCTTCCGAATACGTGTTTGAGCAAAATATCAAGATACCTTTTCATAGTTGAGAATAAGACAGAATATATAATGGAGTATGGCATTCCCTTAGAGATAACAAAAGCGCTACTGGTCATTTAAAGGTAACGTAGTAAAAATGACAGACAAATAACAAAGCATTGAATAGAAAAATGTTGTTTTGTATAATACATATACTATCATAATAGCAACCTATATTGGTGTCTACTCATCTGAAACAACTATATTTAATCTCGTCACCCAACAATCAATGATTTAATATCACTCTACTATGTGACTGTGTAGGTTATGTCATGGAATACTGTATAAGATGCCATGTAAAATCAACCATCTCTCCGTCTTACAGACATTAAAACTAGGTAATAACTAAGTTATTTACAATAAAAAGAAAACTTAAAAATGGAAAGATATTTTCATTTTAAGCATTAGAGATCCAAACAGAATAACAATTTATTTTGGTGGGGGGGGGGGGCTGAAAGTGTGGAAGTCCCCTTGTAATCTACTAGGATATGAGGAATGTATCATTTGTACATACAAGCAAACAATGATAAATCATCAAACTACTACATAGTGAACTATCATATTGACAGCTAATAATGATGCCGGTGTATTAAAGAAACACTTCACCTATTTCTAACCACATATTCATTATATCCAGACCCATAAGTGTCTACATATGTGCAAATGGTGTGTTTCTGAAATAGTCCTTTAAATGGAAACTACATTTACTGTATAGAAAATATGTATGTAAGTACTGTATGAACACCCAACATGTACTTAATATGGCTGTGATCTGGTTTATTCCATTGTTAGAAAGCCTAGAAGTTTGTTCTCAGTCTCATACTGTAAGTAGCCTGGTTCCATATATGTTTGTGCTGGTATATTGCTAACTCATTTGGTCGTTGTCTTGGCTATACTATACTATTTATGTTGTCTGCATAATGTGGTAGTCTTCCCTTAGTGTAGTTCCATCAGTCTCATATCCTTTATCCCAAATTAGACAGAATCGTGACAGACGAAACAGACCAATGCACATGCGAGATTTGGTTCTGGGTGCCAAAATGCCAGGCCACAGCCTTTGGAAGAGTTTTACTAAATAGATGATCCAATGGCTTTTAACACACTTCAATATTATAAACTAGGGCAGTCGTTCCCAGATCTGGTGGTCCTCAGCAAAGGAAGAAGTTGAGAATGGGAACCACTGAACTAGGAGAAAGAAGTGATCGGTAGAATGTCTATGTCTCTCAGAACATCTCATCTCTCTCAACACTCTTGAGTCGATATTCACGTCATAAGAAGAATAGAATACAAACATTGTTTCCCATTCCCCTTCATTATAAATGGGGGTCAATATACTATCATAATAGCAACCTAACTTCGTTGTAAATGTTTTGTTATACGTAAATAACAAAACATGCCGAAAAGCTGCTGTGTTGTTCAATGTACATGTAACCAGGTAAAAAAAAACATCCCAACCTATGGTTTGCAATGCTCCCACGTAGGGAAATAAGAGCCTGCGAGAAGAGCCCTGTGGCATCAGGATTTTTGGAGTGGGAGAGTGGGAAATGTGGGCACCCGGTGTCCATGTAGGCTACACATAGCTATGTGTATGGAAAACATTACATCACAGGTAAGACATTGAACTTATTTAGTATAATCTGTTTGTAACTCTACCCACTAAATGAAGCTTAATGTTCCAGTCGGTAGCTAGCTATCGCTCACTCCCTCACGTGGCTGCCAGCACCGTCATGAAAAGGGGCATGAGAGAAGCTCTACAATATTATGTTTTTCTAAGTATTGAGAACGCTCGGGAGCAGTCAATGTTGAAAAGTAATCTTTAAACATGTTTTACTTGTCTTAAATGTAGTTTTGTAATTGACTAAAACAAGCAGACAACAAGAAAATTGTGTTTGAAAAAGGTTGAGGTGTTGCTGTGAACCAACGGGGTAACCTAGGTAACCCCAGGTCGTTTTCCCCACAGGCGGGCAGGGGGCCACAATGTTCTAATACCGACTGGGAGTATAGATGAAGTAAATAGGTCAATCAAACTCAACTAAAACAATGGAATTGCTATGAAAACACTTGGGGGAAAGATCCCGATTCTCCTCATTGCCCCCCAGCAAAATTAGCTTACATTTAGGCTAATGTTTATAAGCGTATTTCACACTATGTTGAGGTAAAAATCGGAGTATAATGCTTGTGTAGATGTCAACTGCATCACATGTTCATGTCATCATTACCAATCAACTGAATTACAGTTAAAAAATTACTACCACCGATTTCTGTATGCTAGCTATGCTAACCATCTTATACAAACGGGAGTTAGCATTTAGCAGTCACTTCTAAACCTGAAAAGGGACAACTTCTACATGTTATGCAGCGAAAATCCTTGCTGTCAGAGTGCAGTATGCAAAAAACACCGTTTTTTTACTGCTGTAATTTTGCAGTGTAACTGCAGTTAGAGTGCACTATAATTGCAGTTATTCTACAATTATGCTTCTAAAATACCACAGTCGACTGCAGTTCATGCACTTTTACTGCAGTTTCAAAACTGCAATCTTTTTTTGTAAGAGAACAGCCAAATACATCCAAAACGGACTTAAGTAAGCACATCATGGGCCTGTTACAATACATAAATCAAGACTGATTTGACGAATATCCACTTGTTAGATCAGAGTGATGAGAAACTGTCTCCACTGGGCTCCTCCTCCTCTTACATTCCCCCCTCGTCCTCTTCCTCCACTTCTTCCTACTCCGAGAGAGTGTTCAGAATCTCCTCTAGCTCCATCTCAGAAGTCGGGCCCTGGGACCTGAAAACACAAACACACAGTATATGGAGGGGTCTGAAGTGCTGTCCCAGTGAGGGGTCAAATACAGTGCATTAACATACCCCTCAAAAACATACCCCTCAAATACATACCCCTTAATTTATTATACAACTTGTTGTTACAGCTAGAATTCAAAATCCATTAAATTCCTTTTTTCACCCATCTACACACAATAAATACCCTTTAATGACAAAGTGATTTTTGTTTTAAAAAATTTTGAAATGTTTGCAATTTTATTGTAAATGAAATACAGAAATATCTCATTTAGATAAGTATTCACACCCCTGAGTCAATACATGTTAGAATCACCTTTGGCAGCGATTACAGCTGCCAGTCTTTCTGGATAAGTCGTTAAGAGCTTTGCATAACTGGATTGTACAATTTTGGCACATTTTTAAAATTATTCAAGCTCTGTCAAGTTGGTTGTTGATCATTGCTACACAAGTCTTACCATAGATTTTAAAGTCAATTTAAGTCAAAACTGCAACTAGGCCACTCATGAACATTTAATATCATCTTGGTAAGCAACTCCAGTGTATATTTGGCCTTCTGTTTTATGTTATTGTCCTGCTGAAAGGGGAATTTGTCTCCCAGTGTCTGTTGGAAAGCAGACTGAGACAGGTTTTCCTCTAGGATTTAGCCTATTCCATTTCTTTATATCCTGAAAAACTCCCTAGTCCTTGCCGATGACAAGCATACCCATACCATGATGTAGCCACCACCATACTTGAAAATATGAAGTGGTACTCAGTGATGTGTTTTGTTGGATTTGCCCCAAATATAACACTTTGTATTACGAAGAAAAAAAAGAATTGCTTTGCCATATTTTTTTATTCTGTCCAGGCTTCCTTCTTTTCACTCTGTCATTTATGCTAGTAAATTCTGGAGTAAATACAATGTTGTTGATCCATCCTCGGTTATCTCCTATCACAGCCATTAAACTCTAACTGTTTGAAAATCACCATTGTCCTCATGGTGAAATCCCTGAGCGGTTTCCTTCCTCTCCGGCAACTGAGTTAGGAAGGGCGCCTATATCTTTGTAGTAACTGGGTGTATTGATACACCATCTAAAGTGTAATTAATAACTGCATCATCCTCAAAGGGATATTCAATGTCTGTCCCCCCCCATCTACCAATAGGAGCCCTTCTTTGCAAACCATTGAAAAACCTCCCTGGTCCTTGTGGTTGAATCTGTGCTTGAAATTCACTGCTCGACTGAGTGACCTTACAGATAATTGTATGTGTGGGGTAGAGATGGGGTATTCATTTAAAATCATGTTCAACACTATTATTGCACACAGAGTGAGTCCAAGCAAGTTATAATGTGACTTGTTAAGCACATTTTACTCCTGAACCTATTTAGACTTGCCATAACAAAAGTGTTGAATACTTATTGACTCAAGACAGCTTTTCATTTTTTATTCATTTCTAAAAACATAATTCCACTTTGACATTATGGGATATTGTGTGTAGTAGATCAGTGACACATATCAATTGAATCCATTTTAAATTCAGGATGTAACACAACAGAATGTGGAAAAAGTCAACGGGTGTGAAAAGTTTTTGAAAGCACTCTATAGCCCCTCTTCGAGTGTGGTGTCACTCACATGTCTGGGCCAGGAAAGAGTCCATTGGGATTGGAGAGGGGGTCAGGATACATCCCCCCCTGTAGGGGTACTGGGGCCAGCTGGAAGGGGGGTTGGAACTGGTTGTTCCTGATGAGAACATACAAAAGACTTAGATTTTTATTTGTAGCTATATTCAATTATGTAACTGTTATTTAACCAGATGAGTCAAGTTAGCCTGTTTTTGATCTTGCCTACTCCAGTGACAACGAGTTGGCATGATAGCAGCAAACAGACTGGCACTCAGGCTAGAGTCCTGTCACTGGTCAACACACAGTAGCTCACAATTGCATGAGACATGAAACTGACAGAGTCTGTCTGGGATTTAAAGCAACTGTCCAGTGTTTCCAGATTCCTATGAATTAATTATATGAGGGGAATCGTTTTCCTTACAAATGTTTTAAATTAAGTATGTAAAAAATAAACTTTTCTGTATTGGAATGGTGTGGGTGTATACCAGTCATAAAAAATATTGCAAACACATGCATAAACACACACATTTACTCAGAATATCATGTTGTTCTCAAAGGCATAAAAAAACAAACAGATTTTTGTTCAGAATATTGTTTGATCAAAAAAAGGCTAGTTCTAAGACTCTGTGTGCTACATTGCTTCATTTCTTGTTACAAAAGGAATAAGCTACTATCATTTATTATTGTGACAACCAACCCCATACTGTGTGACATCCAACCCCGTGATGGGGCTGTTTGTCACAATTGAACCGAGTGTGTTTTCTGACTAACGACTCCATGTTGGAATAAGAGACGTTAACGGTGAAATGAGTCTTAATATGGTGCTGAGAAATACGCATCAGATTAAAAAGTGTGACAACCAAATACCTACACCCTACTGTTGTACTTGCCTGTCTTGCAGGAACACTTACACTTCTCTTTTCTTACTAGCACTGACTTTGATGATAGCTGCTTTGTTGAGGAAAATGTTTACTATGACATGTGGTTGTCTTACCTACAGTGTCGTGAAAAAGTATTTGCCCCCTTTTCAATTTGTTACTGAATGTTATCAGATCTTCAATCAAAACCTAATATTAGATAAAGGGAACCTGTGTGAACAAATAACACAACAATTACATAATTATTTCATTTATCGCATAAACAAACGTATGCAACACCCAATGCCCATGTGTGAAAAAGCAATTGCCCCTCAGTAGCTGGTTGTGCCATCCAAACACTTCCTGTAGTTCTTGATCAGTCTCTCATGTTGCTGTAGAGGAAATGGAGAACTGCTGTGACTAAGCAACATTTGTGGGTTTTCAAGCATGAACTGCTCATTTCAAGTCCTGCCACAACATCTAATTTGGGATTAGGTCTGGACGTTGTCTAGGCAAGTTGTCCAGGTCCTGAGGCAGCAAAGCATCCACAAACCATGGTATGAGGTTCTTACTGTGGAATGCAGTGTTTGGTTTTTGCCAGGCATAATGGGACCCATGTCGTCGAAACTTTTGAATCCTCTGTCCCATAGAACATTCTTCCAAGAGTCTTGATGATCATCCAGGTGCTTTCAGGTGATATTTGGCAAACTTCGGTCAACTTTTTGGACGACATGGGTCCCATTATGTCTGCCGAAAACCAAACACTGCATTCCACAGTAAGAACATTTAACCAACAGTCAAGCATGGTGGTGGTAGTACGATGGTGATGGTGATGCTTTGCTGCCTCAGGACCTGGACGACTTGCCTTAATAGAAGGAACCATGAATTCTGCTCTTTTTGAAAGAATTCTACAGGAGAATGTCACCCATCTGTGAGCTGAAGCGCAGCTGGGTCATGCAGCAAGACAATGATCCAAAACACATAATCAAGTCTACATGAAAATGACTAAAAAGCAGCACATTTGAAGTTTTGGAATGGCCTACTCAAAGTCCAAACCTAATCCTAATTGAAATGTTCTGTCAGAACATGAAATGAGCAGTTCTCGCTTGAAAACCCACAAATGTCACTGAGTTAAAGCAGTTCTGCATGCAAGAGTGGGCCACAATTCCTCCACAGCGACTGATCAACAACTACAGGAAGTATTTGGTTGCAGTCATTGCAGCTGAAGGTGGCACAATCAGTTATTGAGTGTAAAGGGGCAATTACTTTTTTACACAGGGGAATTGTGTGTTTCATAACTTTGTTAAATAAATAAATAAATAAAACAAGTAGACTTTTTTTGCTATTTGTAAACTCAGATTCCCTTTATCTAATATTAGGTGTTGATTGAAGATCCGATAACATTCCGTATCAAAAATATGCAACAATAGAGAAAATCAGAAAGGGTGCAAATAGTTTTTCACGGCACTGTAGCTACCTTAAGATGAATGCACTAACTGTAAGTCGCTCTGGACAAGAGTGTCTAGTAAATGTGTCTTCCCGGCACGGTAGAGTTTATCACATTGACTAACAAGGTACTTACGGAGAGAGAGAGTAGAATGGTGATGCACTGGCTCCATTCCCCTGGTCCCTAAAAGAGAATGATGAAGACCTTGTGAAGTATGTTTGTGTATGTGTATGTGTGTGTGTGTGTGTGTGTGTGTGTGTGTGTGTGTGTGTGTGCGTGTGCGTGCGCGCGCACACATGTGAGTGAGTGATTCAGACTCACATGGAATAGAAAGCGGAATTGTTGTCCTGTGGGGTCTCACTGCGCTGAGGAGAGTCACAGTGGGCTTCCCTGCAAACACATACACACACACCAATAAGTCACAACACATAGTTTGCGTTCAACAACATCATGTTAGCTAACAAGGTTGTTAGGTAACAAGGTTGTGTCCCAAATGCCACCATATTCCCTGGTCAAAATAATGCACTATATAGGGGATAGGGTTCCATTTGGGACAGAACCTTGGTTAGTTACATAGCTTCTGTGTAACTTACACTCCTACTTTGGTCTGGATGGAGACTACGAGGTATCCCGAGGTGGTATCCCGAGGTAACGGGTTATCTGGTCAAATGAGGCAGGGAAGAAGATTGGAATTCCCATTAAAACTGATATAAACAATATTATTGTCATAATATCAAATCAAAATCACATACACATGGTTAGCAGATGTTAATGCGAGTGTAGCGAAATGCTTGTGCTTCTAGTTCCGACAATGCAGTAATAACCAACAAGTAATCTAACTAACAATTCCAAAACTACTGTCTTATAAACAGTGTAAGGGGATAAAGAATATGTACATAAGGATATATGAATGAGTGATGGTACAGAGCAGCATAGGCAAGATACAGTAGCTGATATCGAGTACAGAATATACATATGAGATGAGTATGTAAACAAAGTGGCATAGTTAAAGTGGCTAGTGATACATGTATTACATAAGGATGCAGTCGATGATATAGAGTACAGTATATACGTATGCATATGAGATGAATAATGTAGGGTATGTAAACATTATATAAGGTAGCATTGTTTAAAGTGGCTAGTGATATATTTACATCATTTCCCATCAATTCCCATTATTAAAGTGGCTGGAGTTGAGTCAGTGTCAGTGTCAGTGTGTTGGCAGCAGCCACTCAATGTTAGTGGTGGCTGTTTAACAGTCTGATGGCCTTGAGATAGAAGCTGTTTTTCAGTCTCTCTGTCCCAGCTTTGATGCACCTGTACTGACCTCGCCTTCTGGATGATAGCGGGGTGAACAGGCAGTGGCTCGGGTGGTTGATGTCCTTGATGATCTTTATGGCCTTCCTGTAACATCGGGTGGTGTAGGTGTCCTGGAGGGCAGGTAGTTTGCCCCCGGTGATGCGTTGTGCAGACCTCACTACCCTCTGGAGAGCCTTACGGTTGAGGGCGGAGCAGTTGCCGTACCAGGCGGTGATACAGCCCGCCAAGATGCTCTCGATTGTGCATCTGTAGAAGTTTGTGAGTGCTTTTGGTGACAAGCCGAATTTCTTCAGCCTCCTGAGGTTGAAGAGGCGCTGCTGCGTCTTCTTCACAATGCTGTCTGTGTGAGTGGACCAATTCAGTTTGTCTGTGATGTGTATGCCGAGGAACTTAAAACTTGCTACCCTCTCCACTACTGTTCCATCGATGTGGATAGGGGGGTGTTCCCTCTGCTGTTTCCTGAAGTCCACAATCATCTCCTTAGTTTTGTTGACGTTGAGTGTGAGGTTGTTTTCCTGACACCACACTCCGAGGGCCCTCACCTCCTCCCTGTAGGCCGTCTCGTCGTTGTTGGTAATCAAGCCTACCACTGTTGTGTCGTCCGCAAACTTGATGATTGAGTTGGAGGCGTGCGTGGCCACGCAGTCGTGGGTGAACAGGGAGTACAGGAGAGGGCTCAGAACGCACCCTTGTGGGGCCCCAGTGTTGAGGATCAGCGGGGAGGAGATGTTGTTGCCTACCCTCACCACCTGGGGGCGGTCCGTCAGGAAGACCAGTACCCAGTTGCACAGGGCGGGTCGAGACCCAGGGTCTCGAGCTTGATGACGAGCTTGGAGGGTACTATGGTGTTGAATACCGAGCTGTAGTCGATGAACAGCATTCTCACATAGGTATTCCTCTTGTCCAGATGGGTTAGGGCAGTGTGCAGTGTGGTTGAGATTGCATCGTCTGTGGACCTATTTGGGCGGTAAGCAAATTGGAGTGGGTCTAGGGTGTCAGGTAGGGTGGAGGTGATATGGTCCTTGACTAGTCTCTCAAAGCACTTCATGATGACGGATGTGAGTGCTACGGGGCGGTAGTCGTTTAGCTCAGTTACCTTAGCTTTCTTGGGAACAGGAACAATGTTGGCCCTCTTGAAGCATGTGGGAACAGCAGACTGGTATAGGGATTGATTGAATATGTCCGTAAACACACCGGCCAGCTGGTCTGCGCATGCTCTGAGGGCGCGGCTGGGGATGCCGTCTGGGCCTGCAGCCTTGCGAGGGTTAACACGTTTAAATGTCTTACTCACCTCGGCTGCAGTGAAGGAGAGACCGCATGTTTTCATTGCAGGCCGTGTCAGTGGCACTGTATTGTCCTCAAAGCGGGCAAAAAGTTATTTAGTCTGCCTGGGAGCAAGACATCCTGGTCCGTGACTGGGCTGGATTTCTTCCTGTAGTCCGTGATTGACTGTAGACCCTGCCACATGCCTCTTGTGTCTGAGCCGTTGAATTGAGATTCTACTTTGTCTCTGTACTGACGCTTAGCTTGTTTAATAGCCTTGCGGAGGGAATAGCTGCACTGTTTGTGTTCAGTCATGTCACCAGACACCTTGCCCTGATTAAAAGCAGTGGTTTGCGCTTTCAGTTTCACACGAATGCTGCCATCAATCCACGGTTTCTGGTTAGGGAATGTTTTAATCGTTGCTATGGGAACGACATCTTCAACGCACGTTCTAATGAACTCGCACACCGAATCAGCGTATTCGTCAATGTTGTTGTCTGACGCAATACGAAACATCTCCCAGTCCACATGATGGAAGCAGTCTTGGAGTGTGGAGTCAGCTTGGTCAAACCAGCGTTGAACAGACCTCAGCATGGGAGCTTCTTGTTTTAGTTTCTGTCTGTAGGCAGGGATCAACAAAATGGAGTCGTGGTCAGCTTTTCCGAAAGGGGGGCGGGGCAGGGCCTTATATGCGTCGCAGAAGTTAGAGTAACAATGATCCAAGGTCTTTCCACCCCTGGTTGCGCAATCGATATGCTGATAAAATTTAGGGAGTCTTGTTTTCAGGTTAGCCTTGTTAAAATCCCCAGCTACAATGAATGCAGCCTCCGGATAAATCGTTTCCAGTTTGCAGAGAGTTAAATAAAGTTTGTTCAGAGCCATCGATGTGTCTGCTTGGGGGGGGATATATACGGCTGTGATTATAATCGAAGAGAATTCTCTTGGTAGATAATGCGGTCTACATTTGATTGTGAGGAATTCTAAATCAGGTGAACAGAAGGATTTGAGTTCCTGTATGTTTATTTCATCACACCATGTCACGTTGGCCATAAGGCATACGCCCCAGCCCCTCTTCTTACCAGAAAGATGTTTGTCTCTGTCGGCGCGATGCGTAGAGAAACCCGTTGGCTGCACCGCCTCGGATAGCGTCTCTCCAGTGAGCCATGTTTCCGTGAAGCATAGAACGTTACAGTCTCTGATGTCCCTCTGGAATGCTACCCTTGCTCGGATTTCATCAACCTTGTTGTCAAGAGACTGGACATTGGCAAGAAGAATGCTAGGGAGTGGTGCATGGTGTGCCCGTCTCCGGAGTCTGACCAGAAGACCGCCTCGTTTCCCTCTTTTTCGGAGTCGTTTTTTTTGGGTCGCTGCATGTAATCCACTCCGTTGTCCTGTTTGTAAGGCAGAACACAGGATCCGCGTCGCGAAAAACATATTCTTGGTCGTACTGATGGTGAGTTGACGCTGATCTTATATTCAGTAGTTCTTCTCGACTGTATGTAATGAAACCTAAGATGACCTGGGGTACTAATGTAAGAAATAACACGTAAAAAATTTTTTTTTTTTTTTAAATGCATAGTTTCCTAGGAACGCGAAGCGAGGCGGCCATCTCTGTCGGCGCCGGAAGTCGCCTGTAATATTAATCTAATTCAAAGCTTCTTCTCACAAATAATATTCTATCGCTCTCTGTGTGTCTTTGTCTCTCTCGTTCTCGCTGTCTGTCTATCTGCCTCTCGCTCGCTGTCGCACCCCCCGCCCCACTTTCTGGTTGGTCATAAATAGGACTTGCCTGTGTAGTATTTTCTGAACACGTCATTCTTCGGCAGATCTGGATAAACGTGTGTGATGAAGTCGATGTCTTGAATACGGTCACCAAGGGAACGGATCTCCAAGTCTCTCTTGGTGGACGGTTGAATATTCTGGATCTTCTGGCCCCCGTCTGGAAGGAGGGATGGAGGTTGGAAAGGAGAGAGAAAGAAAGAAAGGTCAGTTTAATAGGAATGTATCTCAGAATTTCTGGATTCCAGTGTTCTATTCCAGAGGTAAGCAGTCAGAATGGAAAAACAGAGCATGAGAAACTCCAATAGAGACTGTAAACCAAGTCGTACAGTGGACAGACAGACGGACAGACTAAACCCTTACTCTCTGATGGAGCCACGTATGCAATGGTGATGCCTCCTATCTCAGAGTCGCTGAAGCGCAGTAAGAAGGTCCCGTTGGGCCGGTCCTTCAGAATCAGGTGGAGGTGCTGCTTACCGATGAAACCAAATATCAACCTAGAGGAAGGAAAACACCAGGACACACAGTTATCTATGTGTGTGTGAGTCATATTCATTTTCTTTCAAATACTTTAACTGTGCTCGATTGAACCAATGGAATAGTCCCAAAGGTGAAAACCCTGTCCATCTGACACTCAAAACACTATTTGAAACCAGGTCTTCTCTGTGTCTCTCACTGGTAGACAGTCTTATTTATTAGGACACACTGTAGCAAAAACATTTTCAAAGACAAATTAAAACAAGCGTTTCTTATTGGATAAGTTCAGGTAGTCCTTTCCTGTTTCAGTCTGTTTTCTTCCGTTTGGTGCTTAATGAACAAGCCTAGCTCTGTCTCTGACTGGCAGACATGACTCACCCGTCAGTCCAGTAGCTCTTCAGGTGCTTCTTGGTAAGCTCTATCACACCATCAAACCACTGCCAGAAGGTGAAAGGTCGTCCAGGGAGCACCTCCTGACCAACGAAATTACACTGTTTAATCCCTCTGCTTGTTACATTTCACTCTGTTCTGTCCACAATATTACTAGCAATCATCTGGTACATGGAGTTACCCTAGAGGTGGTAGGTGCACAGGACCTTGTGCCGACCCACTGGGCACACCACGTAATTTCAACGTAGAAATGCGGTTAATATTTGGTTGAGACGTTGATCAATGAGATTTCAACCTTTATTCACCCACTCAGCCAGAAGTTTGTTGAATTCCCAATGTGTTACCCCTATGCTTCAACACATCTAAAAGCACAATTGTAGCAATGTGCGCTGAGAGTCGGGAAGCAAGTTCAGAGAGTGAGTGTTTTAATAAATAAACACAACATAATACAAAAATAAGAAACACGAACAACGCACAGAACTGACACAGGAACAGAAACAATGATGCCTGGGGAAGGAACCAAAGGGAGTGACATATAAGTGATGGAGTGATGGAGTCCAGGTGAGTCTGATGACACGCAGGTGCGCGCCATAACAAGCTGCCTGGTGACCTCGAGGCCGGAGAATGAGCCCACGTGACAACAATGTTCCAATGGAAAAACTATGTCTGACTTTTGGTTTAAACTTCACATCTAAATGTGTTATTACTGCACTTTCAACCATTTAAAAGCAGAACAAAGTTCAAATGGGGATACTACAGATATTTTGTATTTATACAACTTAATGTCTTATCACTGTGCTTCATCTAATAGCACAACCAAATGACCAGGGCCTGGTTTCCCAAAAGCATCTTAAGGCTAAGTTCACCGTTAGAACCTTCGTAGGAGCATTGTTAAATCTCTGAGCTGTTTCCAAAAACCATCATTACTAAAGTTGCACTTGAAAATGCACTTTGGCGATGGCCTCAGACCACATAGAACAACTAAGTCCGTCGGCAGATGCATCTTTTTACTCATAGAAGATCGCTTCTAAACATACATTCAATATGTTTAACTGTCTCTCTGTGACCGCTGATAACTTCACCACAAAGTTGACTACAAATACAAAGTTGCCAATGTCTGTGCAATTGTTACAAACAAGCAAAGGATTCAAATGAAAACTGAGATGATTCCATTCACAGATAACTGACTCCAGTGCTTCCTACAGTTGTGTCAAGTTGGCTGGATGTCCTTTGGGTGGTGGACCATTCTTGATATAACACGGGAAACTGTTGCGCCTGGCACCTACTACCATACCCCGTTCAAAGGCACTTAAATATTTTGTCTTGCCCATTCACCCTCTGAATGGCACTCATACACAACCCATGTCTCAATTGTCTCAAGGCTTAAAAAACCCTTCTTTAACCTGTCTCCTCCCCTTCATCTACACTGATTAAAGGGGATTTAACAAGTGACATCAATAAGGGATCATAGCTTCCACCTGGTCAGTCGATGTCATGGAAAGAGCAGGTGTACTTAATCATTTGTACACTCAGTGTACAGTAGGCCTATAGGCCAGATAGGTGTTTACGTTTCAAAGATATTACAATCAATTTCATGTTCATTCAATAGAATTTTATTGAATTTTATTTATTTATTGAATTTTATTTATTTGAATTTTATTTATTTATTTGCCTCAATATATTTCATGATGTGTAGCCTAACGTGCTCGATGATGTGCCAAATCTTGATTGAGTGCATTATTATAGGGTAAGCATTAGAATAAGACGCCCCAATATTTGCTGCCATAGGTGATAATATCTCTCTAGGACCTGATCTGTCGTCAGTATTGTGGAATAACTCTAATGTTAAGGTAAGATTTGAATGGAGAAAGCCGATCGAAGGGCAGCACTGCCTTTCTTTTGATCCTATCAGTATCGAAACATGCCTCAACGACGCATTTAGAGAGCGTTTTCTCTGCGTGGTGTTTTGGGAAACGCATGGTACATCTTCGGCCGTTGCAGGAAAGAGGCATCCTTAAAATACTCATGACCCTAAATTCCATTGCTATCGGGAAACCGAGCCCTGGATTGTAGTTGAGATTACATTAAAAGTACATGATCAATGTTGTTCAAGATTCTGTACAGATTATCATAGCAATTGTGAAGATCTCTATAGACCTGTAACCTTTGCGTGCTATCTTGAACATGCACGCTTGCTATGATTACATAAGAAGACATTTATTAACAGAAACCTCAAAATGTGGCCATGGATGTGTTACTCATTTTAAGGTTTAATAAATACTGTTACATTTGTTTGTAAGACAGCCTTAACATTAGGCTATTTACTGTATTAGGAAAGTCATATTGAATTGTGTTTGGTTGACAACGCAACCAAATATAAACATTTAAAGGATATGTACTGTATCTAAGGCTTGGATAGTTTAATCTGAACCGCTGGCTTAATCCTATTCTTTCCCTTTGGTTTTTGGTCATGAATCCAACATATGAATGATTAATTTGTAGACAAACTGGAATTAAAACCAGTCAGTGGCCCAAAACCAAGTCAGTGGCCCAGATAGAACTAGCCTAGCAGAAGATACATCTCATTCAAATGTTGATATTTGGTTGCATTGACAACCAAAACACAATTCAAGATCCAGTTTGTCTACAAATTAGTAATTTATATGTTGGAATCAGGTCTCCATCCTAACCAAAAATCAAAGTTAAATAGGACTAAATCAAATCAAACTTTAAATACACTTTTAAATAAAGTTTGATTTAGTCCTATTCTAAGTTAGATGTTTGGTTGAGATGTGAATCCAACATATTAATTATTAACTATATATAGTGTCTATTTTTAGTTGAACCCTGGGTTGAATTGAAACACTAGCTGTTTCAAATGCTATATAGGCCGAAATAGTCTCATTGATGTTATATGACTTATAAAGTATGGTTACATTTCATTTGCTCTGTTAAATCTACCCTTTGGAATTACTTCAATAGCAACAGTTAATCTATTTAGTTAAGTTAAGATATCTCTCATGAGTCATTCTCACTAAAGCACGTTGCTAATAGTCAGTGACAAAAATCAAAGCTGGACTTGGTTAAAACACTGGATGGGAGACCAAATGGATCGCTGTAGATAGATCCAACTCTCCAGTAGGAGGTGCCGCCCAGTCTATTGTTTTGTTTTTCTGATAGTGGATATAAGATTGAATATCTGATGTTGTTTCAAAGTTACAAATTCAACATATTTTATACAAAGTTTGTCTATGTTGAAAATTGGTTACCATGATGACATAAAATGTGGTCGAAATTTCACCATCAAAACAACTGTTTATGTATAATATATATGTATTTAAATCCAATGTTTTGTCCATGTAGATTCCACGTCACAATACGCTGACAAAATACATTGAAACAACATTGATTCAACCAGTTTGTACCCAGTGGGTAAAGACTGGTGTGTGTGTGTTCGCGTGTGTGTGTGTGTGTGTGTGTGTTCGTGTGTGTACCTTGTTGAACTGTGCCCAGGATACCAGCATGTTGCTGTAGTCTCCAGCGATGTCTGGCTTGTCGAAGATCTTTTGGGCCAGGAAGTGTTGGTTGTAGTTGTCTAGGCAACGCTGCGTTCCGACCTCCGACATGAACTTACTGTTCAGGGTCCTGCACATCTGCTTCCAGGGAACGCGTTCCGGAACCAAAAACGGAATCCTTTCCTGATTAGAGGTCAAAGGTTGATGTTGTGAGTGAAGTGAGCAGACATACTGTTTAGTCTGTGTTGATAGTGGGTGTGATATGAGAGGGAAGAGAGTTGAGAGAGCGAGAGTGAGAGAGCAAGAGAACGAGAGATGGCCAAAGGCAGCAGGCACTCACTGGTTCAGAAAAGGCACAGTCCCAGATGATGGTTGCTAGGGCATTGTTATCCTGACTACCGTGAACGATCACCACCACCGGCACAGAGATCATCTACAAGCACACAGGAGAGCAACGCCATGTCAGTACAGCCATACTAATAACTGATCATCAAGACAAATCCTTTCCATTGAGGATCTAAACTATGCTTGTACAGTGTGTCATGAGATACTGTATATTTTGCAGTTCAAATTAATAACACTTCAGCCTGGGTGCCAGTCTATTTCTGCTCTCTTGTCAACTGCTTATGGAATTGTCATGCCAATGACAGCAATGGAGTTGGCATGAGCATAAACTGATCTGGGACCAGGTTAATAACACAAGTCACCCTAAGAGAATTTAGAGATGTGGCACAATCTGTCTGCATGTCTTAGGCCTGCTGTGCTATAATACTGCTATTACCAAGACGTTAAGAGATAAAAGATGTATTGCCAAGTCACCCAACAGTGATGTCTAATCGTACATGTCAAACCTCAATTGACATTACACAAGCCAAAGGGCGAGACCAGAAAAAGAGTGTAGAAAGAGACCAATACTTTGCTGCCATACCACACATTGGTGTCATTCGAGCTTTGACACCTCTAAGTTTGATCTGGCTGTTACAAGTGTTATTGAATCTTGAATTGAATAGAATATCAACATTACAGAGGTCAAAGGGAGAAATGGTTTAGAGCAGAAAAGGAGGGGAGAAGGACACCTGACCTGTATTCTGTAGGGAATGTCACAGCCAGTGATGCTGATCTCTGTGGTGAAGAAGAGAGCAAACTTCTCCTCTGTAACAGACTCTGACCCCTTTCTGTCTGCTCGCTTGATCTTCTTTATAGACTGGAGGAAATGACAGAATAAGATATCACTTTATGAAGACCAACTAATTTTTCCTTTTGACATAATTATAAGAATTTCACTTTCTCTTACATGTCCTTAAGACATATAGATTTTTTTTTTTAAAGCTTTCAAATCTGGTTGATTAAAAAATCAAGCAAATATGACATTACAGGAAGCTACACAAGAAGTTTGAAGTTGCATGGTAAAAGCAAGGCTGCAGTACATACCATATTCCTGAAGGTGGCACATGTACTCTTGCCGGAAGTGTTGTGTTCCAAAATGGCTGTGTTATTGATCAACTCTCCAACATTCTCACTGGAATAAACAGAGCAAAAACACTTATTTAGACTCGAATATAACTTCTTAAAGGCCTACAGAAATATGGTGAGGTGATATCAGTGTCTATTGTAGATTATGACTAATTGGCCTAAAAATTAAAACGACGCCGGATTCAAAACTTAAACTTAAATGACTATACAAAATTCTTGCAACCAATAGAATGTTATATATTTGGTGGATACAATATTCCCAGCTCTGTAGATTTTGCTGCGAGGAGGCAGAGTCATTAAATCATTTATTTTGGTACTGTCCATATGTAGCTCGTTTTTGGTCACGGCTCCAAGAATGGCTGAAGAATTGCAACATTTACCCAGAGCTAACGCTGCAGATAGCAATAGTGGGTGATTTGATAAATCATAGCCAATCGATCAATAATATAATAGTTCTTTTAGCAAATTTTTTTCTTTAATTTACAATCTGTAGAAACTATGACAATAGAAAGGTTCAGTACTTTTGTGAAACATCACAGCACAGTTGAAAAATATATGTCAAATAGAAATCCAATATGGATGCTGTTAAGAGATAGATGGGAGGGGTTGAATGGAGCTGAAGGGTGGGACTAATAACAAGATAACCAATGTAAAACATACAGGGACTGTAAAATGTATATTAGGTTCAGATAGAAATCAAACTGGATGGACATCAGAAATAGAGGAAGGCCTGGACTAAAAACAAACAAAACATATCTATTGTAAAATAGATTGTGTCTGTAAAATGTATATAGTACGTATTAACTGGAAGTAGAAGCCTAAGTGTTATTGTTAATTAGTTTACTCCAATTGGGGGAGGGGTGGTAAGGTTTGTGGGGAATAATAAAGGCAAATATATTCTAAAAAGATATGTATATAGAGTTGAAGTCGAAAGCTTACATACACTTAGGTTGGAGTCATTAAAACTTGTTTTTCAACCACTCCACACATTTCTTGTTAACAAACTATAGTTACGGCAAGTCGGTTAGGACATCTACTTTGTGCATGACACAAGTCATTTTTCCAGCAATTGTTCACATACAGATTATTTCACTTATAGTTTGCTGTATCACAATTCCAGTGGGTCAGAAGTTTACATACACTAAGTAGACTGTGCCTTTAAACTGCTTGGAAAATTCCAGAAAATTATGTCATGGCTTTAGAAGCTTCTGATTTTTGACATAATTTGAGTCAATTGGAGGTGTACCTGTGGATGTATTTCAAGGTCTACCTTCAAACTCAGTGCTTCTTTGCCTGACATCATGGGAAAATCTAAAGAAATCAGCCAAGATCTCAGAAAAGAATTGTAGACCTCCACAAGTCTGGTTCATCCTTGGGAGCAATTTCCAAATGCCTGAAGGTACCACGTTCATCTGTACAAACAATAGCATGCAAGTATAAACCGCTGAGGAAGGAGACGCGCTCTGTCTCCTAGAGATGAACGTACTTTGGTGTGAAAAGTGCAAATCAATCCCAGAACAACAGCAAAGGACCTTGTGAAGATGCTGGAGGAAAAGGGTACAAAAGTATCTATATCCATAGTAAAACGAGTCCTATATCGACATAACCTGAAAGACCGCTCTGCATGGAAGAAGCCACTGCTCCAAAGCCGCCATAAAAAAGCCAGACTATGGTTTGCAACTGCACATGGGGACAAAGATCGTACTTTTTGGAGAAATGTCCTCTGGTCTGCTGAAACAAATATAGAACTGTTTGGCCATAATAACCATTGTTTTGTTTGGAGGAAAAAGGGGGAGGCTTGCAAGCCGAAGAACACCATCCCAACCGTGAAGCACGGCGGTGGCAGCATCATGTTGTGGGGGTGCTTTTCTGCAGGAGGGACTGGTGCACTTCACAAAATAGATGGAATCATGAGGAAGTAAAAATATGTGAATATATTAAAGCAACATCTCAAGACATCAGTCAGATATAGTTAAAGCTTGGTCGCAAATGGGTCTTCCAAATGGACAATGACCCCAAGCATACTTCCAAAGCTGTGGAAAAATGGCTTAAGGACAACAAAGTCAAGGTACTGGAGTGGCTACCACAAAGCCCTGACCTCAGTAGAACACAGCATTGTATGAGATCTTCAGTTTCTTGGCATTTTCTCGCATGGAATAGCCTTCATTTCTCAGAACAAGAATAGACTGACGAGTTTCAGAAAAAAGTTATTTGTTTCTGGCCATTTTGAGCCTGTAATCGAACCTACAAATGCTGATGCTCCAGATATTCAACTAGTCTAAACAAGGCCAGTTGTATTGCTTCTTTAATCAGTACAACAGTTTTCAGCTGTGCTAACATAATTGCAAAAGGTTTTTTTAATGATCAATTAGCCTTTTAAAATGATAAACTTGGATTAGCTAACACAACACAGGGGTGATGGTTGCTGATAATGGGCCTCTGTACGCCTATGTAGACAATCCATAAAATAATAATCAGTTTCCAGCTATAATAGTCATTTACAACATTAACAATGTCTACACTGTATTTCTGATCAATTTGATGTTATTTTAATGGACAAAAAAATGTGCTTGGCAAACTCAGCCTCAAGACTTCTTGGGTATGACGCTTCAAGCTTGGCACACCTGTATTTGGGGAGTTTATCCAATTCTTCTCTGTAGATGCTCTGTCAGGTTGGATGGGGAGCAACGCTGTATAGCTATTTCCAAGTCTCTCCAGAGATGTTCAAGTCCAGGCTCTGTCTGGGCCACTCAAGGACATTCAGAGATTTGTCCCGAGGCCACTCCTGTGTTGTCTTGGCTTTGTGCTTAGCGTCATTGTCCTGTTGGAAGGTGGACTTTCGCCCCAGTCTGAGACCCTGAGCGCTCTGGAGCAATGTTTTCATCAAGGATCTCTCAATACTTTGCTCTGTTCACTTTTCCCTCGACCCGGACTAGTCTCCCAGTCCCTGCCGCTGGAACACATCCCCGCAGCACGATGCTGCCACTGCCATGCTTCACCGTAGGGGTTGTGCCAGGTTTCATGCAGACTTGACGCTTGGCATTCAGGCCAAATAGTTCAATCTTGGTTTCATCAAACCAGAGAATCTTGCTTTATGCTAGAACCAAGGAAAGATGTGACTCCAATGTATATGGGGATATCATTGTTTAGTTTCTTTGACATTCAGAGGCTGATCTACAACCTTTTATAGCTGAGGAGACAAGAAATTGACTTTGTTTGGGAAGTAAACTAATTCTGTCACTATGAATTGATTAAGCTATTTAGAACAGTTTCTAAAACGACATATCTAAGGCTCTGGTCAGTCCAAGAAGTGAGAGTAAATGGTAGACATGTTCTCTGCTATCCACTTTGTTTTAATTATTATTTTGGGTATAGGGGACGGTCACTTGTTTTTCTTTTAAGCGTTCCGGGGGGGTTTAAGTAAAATATATATTTTGCTGAAGGGAGGGCCATCCATTTTCAATCCAGAGGTGTCAGATTTTCTCCACGTAACCCTTATTATAATTAACGTTAACTCTCTAATCAGATAGAGATTAGACTCTTTTTGGCTATCTTGTCATGGGTTTACAATCTATTTTAGTTTGTATGCATTCTGTCTAATTGACTGAGTGGGCTAAGTGTAAACAAGTAATAGAGGAAGCCAAATGCTAGCAGACAAATATGTAAACAAAGAAATAGCCAATATTAAATTAGTTTCAGGAAGTTAATTTAACTTCCTCAATCCAAAATCTCCCACGGGTGAAAAATGATGTGTACTACAAAACAACATTTGGCAGGAGCTTTAACAGACCAATTCAACTCTATAGCTGTTCTCTACCTTTTGATCACAAACCATGTCATGGCATTACTGGGTCCAGGACAATAATGCTTCATGTCTCATACAGTGGGTATTATAAGTATTCATCCCCCTTGGATTTTTTTCCACATTTTGTTGTGTTACAAAGTGGATGGAAATATATTAATTTTGTTTATTTTTGTCATTGATCTACACTAAATACTCCATAATGTCAAAGTAAAAAGTTAATTCTTTTTTTTTTCTTACAAATTAAATAACAAAAATATAGTCGTTGCATAAGTATTCACCCCCTTTCTTTAGGCAAGCCTATATTGCACACAGGAGTAAAATGTGGCTTAACAAATCACAGAAGTTGCATAGACTCACTCTGTGTGAAATAATAGGTGTTGACATGAATTTTGAATGACTAACTCTTTCACTGTCCCCATACATACAACATACATAAGGTCCCTCAGAAAAGAAGAATACAAATATACAGAATACAAATATTCCTGAAACATGCATACTGTTTGCAACAAGGCACTAAAGTAATATTAATAATAAATGATATCAAATGAATCTGTAAAATATCAATCCATGCATGTCAACACAATGCAAAAGCAGATGACAAACAAACAAGACGTCTTCACAACATTCCTCCTATCACTTCACATAAACAAAGAGAAACAATGCCATATTTTCCATTTAAATAAAAACACTTTGGCAAGTGAGTAAATACATCTGTGCAACAACAACAAAAACACAACAGAGGAATACACTTTTTGGCCTAAATGTAAAACCTTAAGTTTGGGGCAAATCCAACATAACACATCACTGAGTAACTACCTCCTTATTTTCAAGCAGAGTGATGGCTGCATCATGGTATGGGTATGCTTGACATCGGCAAAGACTGGGGAGTTTTTCAGGATAAAAATAAATGGGATGGAGCTTAGCACAGGCACAATACTAGAGGAAAACCTGCTTCAATCTGCTTTAAGCCAGACACTGGGAGAGGAATTCACCTTTCAGCAGGACAATAACCTACAACACAAGGCCAAATCTACATTGGACTTGCTTACCAAGAAGACATTGAATGTTCCTGAGTGGTCAAGTTACAGTTATGATTTAAAATCTGCTTGAAAATGTATGGCAAGACCCCAACACCTTGACAGAGCTTGAAAAATGTTGAAAAGATTGATAAGCAAATATTGCACAATCCAAGTGTGCAAAGCTCTTAGAGACTTACCCAAGAAGTCTCCCAGCTCTAATTACTGCCAAAGGTGTTTCTAACCTGTATTGACTTAGGGGGTGAATACTTATTTAATCAAGGTAAATAAGTGTTTTATTTTTCCTCCACTTTGATTATGTTCTGTAAATCATGGACAAAAAGGTAGCCTAGCGGTTAAAAGCGTTGGGCCAGTAACCGGAAGTTTGTTGGTTCGAATCCCGGAGCTGACTAGGTGAAAATGTGCCCTTGAGCAAAGCACTTAACCCTAATTGCTCCTGTAAGTTGCTTTGGATAAGTGTCTGCTAAATGACTCCAATTAAATCAATTTTAATCCCACTTTGTAACAAAATAAAATGTGAAGAAATCCACGGGGTGAATATATATGATACCCACTGTAGTTCAGCAAGACAGTAGTGATGCAAACTTAACCATCCACCACAGTGTTTTTCAACATCCGGTTCGCTGATGGAAGCAGTCACAGGAAGAAGGGCCATAACATACTGGTCCCAACACAAAAAAGACTGTAGCTTGCCTGTCTCTGGTACAAAAAATGTTGAGAAGTACTCCACTACATCACTGACCTGGGTAAGCTGCCCAGCTGTCCGAGGTTCCTAGCCTGGGCCTCAGTGATGATCTGGGCCTTGAAGAGGACTGGTTTCCCGGGTGCCACCTTCTCCCCCAGCAGGTAGCGCACCGTGGTGGAGAACTTAGACTGGGTCTTAATCACCTGGGGAGGCTGCTTGTCCACCATCAGGGAGCTGCAACCATAGAAATAGAGTTAGTAGAATGATCAATGGGTCTGTGATGTGTGGACTGGTAGCCATAATGTCCCCCCATCAGAGAGCTGCAACAGGGGTACTTGTCTGGGGAAACATTGTCGATTCTGAGCATTTCCTGAAAAAGGGAAAATAACACCCAAAAATGATATGACACGCAACAACAATATGACTCAGGCATAACACTAGGTGTTAGAAAGGCCCTCCCACTGCCCAAACTGGTTGAATCAACGTCGTTTCCATGTCATTTGAACAATAAAAAAATCTATGTGATGACATTGAATAAACATGGAAAACTGAGTGAATTTACAAAAAGTCATCAATGTAAAGGAATTTAGTGTTTTACACTTTTTTTTATCCAACTTTTATATATTTGTTGATTGCACGTAGAATTCACGTTAGTTGACAACTCAATCAAATGTAAATCAAAACTAGATGTTGAACTGACATCTGTGTCCAGTGGGCTGGCTGGCTGACAGGTCATAAAGGGAGTCATAAACGTTAAGTCAAGTGGGTTCCAGAAGGGCCTACAAAAAAACGTTTTGTTTGGTTTTCAAACTGAAGACATTTCAGTGAAGGCAAATTAGTTTTCTAATACATAATACCACAACATTAACGAACTAGATAACTAATCAAACATATCAAGAAAACACAAAGCTGTGTTTTAATAAGCCTACAGTGTGGGTTGAAAGCACAGTCAATGATGGATGAGGGACTAAGATACGCTTTTACTGTCTGTTTCCACAGAAATTTGATTTGCGTCTTTAAAACTCCATACAGGACATATACGTTCTCATGGACAGCCCACGTAAACATAAATGGTACCAAATAGTACACAATTTTAGTTCTGGGTTAACCAACATTACAGGACAATACAACATACAAAGTATAGAGGACAGGGGATTTACTAGGGGACTATGAAAGTGAACATAGAACTAACAGCATTCCCTATAGAGTGCACTAGTATTTAAACTTAAGGGTCTTAAGGGTCTTATTGGCTCTGGTCATAAGTAGCGCACTATTATAGGTAACACTATTATAGGTAACACAACCGACCTCTGGATTAGAGTTTGCAGCAAACGTCCCAGTCTCTCTTGCAGCTCTGGGATTGGCTCCCCGGCCAGCATCACTTCCTGTCTCAACTTCCCGTTCACCCCTAGGAGTTGTTCACACCTCGAAGAGGAAGAGAGAGAGTGTTAAATTCATCAGAGAGAAGGGGGAGGGAGAGCGATACGGGGAAGGGAGAGAGAAAGAGAGAGACACCAAATAATGCATGCTGAGCAGAATTAGGCCGATACACACTAATTATCAAAATCCAGAAGAGCTGTTAAATTCTATAACCACCTAAAAGGAAGCAATTCACAAATATTCCATAACAAAGCCATCAAAGAGCCAGAGAGATGAACCTGGAGAAGAGTCCCCTAAGCAAGCTGGTCCTGGGGCTCTGTTCACAAACACAAACAGACCCCACAGAGCCCCGGACAGCAACACAATTAGACCCAACCAAATCATGAGAAAACAAAAAGATAATTACTTGACACATTGGAAAGAATTAACAAAACATTGAGCAAACTAGAATGCTATTTGGCCCTAAACAGAGAGTACACAGTGGCAGAATATTTGACCACTGTAACTGACCCAAACATAAGTAGAGCTTTGACTTTGGGGGAGGGGGGCTCTCAAGGAGGTTAGGTGGGAGAGGGGGGGGGTGGAAATGGCAGTTGGTCACAAAGCAATGTTACACTTCAAATCGTGCATCTGCAAACATATACACATGTTAATCTGTGTCCTAACTGATTAGACAAACCAGTCATTCACAGAGGATTAACCTTTGCAGACAGTTTGCATAAAAAGGCTCTAATATTCAAACACGACAATCTGAAACTTGAGCGTCTTCATTTGTATATGTGTTTACCCATAGGCTTTAGCTGTTTAATTTGTCATTTGCCTAGAGAAGTTGTTTTATATGGATGAATGCAGTCGGGTACGCGTGCGCATGGAGGTGGGGGGGCAGGGGCATGTGTCTCGGCGGCTGGGCATGTGTCTGCTTGTCCGTGCGTATGGACAGAGTAACATGGCTCCTCGGGTATCTGAACATCTTTGTGGTATGGTTGACTGTTTACAGGTAGCCTATGTGAGTCGAGCTCTATGTATTTGAAGGAATGCTGTTGTTATGCATACAGTGGCAAGAACAAGTATGTGGACCCTTTGGAATTACCTGGATTTCTGCATAAATTGGTCATAAAATGTGATCTGATCTTCATCTAACAATAGGCAAACACAGCGTGCTTAAACTAATAACACACAAATGATTGTATTTTTCTTGTCTATATTGAATACATAATTTAAATATTCACAGTGTAGGTTGGAAAAAGTATGTGAACCCCTTGGCTAATGACTTCTCCAAAAGCTAATTGGAGTCAGGAGTCAGCTAACCTGAAGTCCAATCATTGATATGAGATTGGAGATGTTGGTTAAAGTTACCCTGCCCTGTAAAAAACACTCACAAAATTTGAGTTAGCTATTCACAAGAAGCAGAGCCTGATGTGAACCATACCTCGAACAATAGAGATCTCAGAAGACCTAATATTAAGAATTGTTGACTTGCATAAAGCTGGAAAGGGTTACAAAAGTATCTCTGAAAGCCTTGATGTTCATCACTCCACGGTAAGACAAATTGTCTATAAATGGAGAATGTTCAGCACTGTTGCTACTCTCACTAGAAGTGGCCGACCTGCAAAGATGACTGCAAGAGCACAGCACAGAATGCTCAATGAGGTTAAGAAGGATTCTGGAGTGTCAGCTAAAGACTTACAGAAATCTTTGAAATATGCTAACATCTCTGTTGACGAGTCTGCAATACATAAAACCCTAAACAAGAATGGTGTTCATGGGAGGACACCACAGAAGAAGCCAATGCAAAGTTAGTTACTTTAACTTCTTAAGTTATAGGGGGCAGCATTTTCACTTTTGGATAAATAGCGTGCCCAATTTCAACTTCCTGCTACTCATGCCAAAAATATAAGATATGCATATTATTAGTAGATTTGGATAGAAAACACTCTGACGTTTCTAAAACTGTTTGAATCATGTCTGTGAGTATAACAGAACATATGTAGCAGGCAAAACCCTGAGGACTAACCGTTCAGATTTTTTTTTTTTAGGTCTCTGTCTTCATTGACTTCTCATTGGCAAACGATATTTCTTAGGAACATGTTTTCAGTTCCTACCGCTTTCACTGGATGTCACTAATCTTTGGAATTTGGTTGAGGTTATTCATTTGTGCAATGAAGAAGTCCGGCCATCTAGGAAATGGGCAACACTGAGAGTTGCGTTAGACTTGAAAAGTAGCGTTAGTTTCCTCTCGTCCTCTATTGAAAACAGATAGACCCGTCTTCAATTTGATCGATTATTAACGTTTAAAAATACCAAAAGTTGTATTACAAAAGTAGTTTGAAATATTTTGGCAAAGTTTATAGGCAACTTTTGAAATATTTTGTAGTGACGTTGCGCATTTTGGAAGCTGTTTTTTTCTGGATCAAACGGGCCAAATAAATTGACATTTTGGATATATATGGACAGAATTAATCGAACAAAAGGGCCAATTGTGATGTTTATGGGACATATTGGAGTGCCAACAAAAGAAGCTTGTCAGAGGTAAGGCATGTTTTATATTTTATTTTTAGTTGTGTAGCGCCTGCAGGGTTGAAATATGCTACCCTCTATGTTTACTGTTGTGCTATCATCAGATAATAGCTTTTTATGCTTTCGCCGAAAATACTTTTAAAAATCTGACATGTTGGCTGGATTCACAACGAGTGTAGCTTTAAATGAGTATCTTACATGTGTGAATTAATGAAAGTTTGATTTTTATATCATTTTTATTTGATTTGCCGCGCTGTATTTTCCCTGGCTTTTGCCCTAGTGGGACGCAACCGTTCCCTATACCATAAGAAGTTAAGGAGCAGTTCTCTCTGTGGGTTTAACCCAAGAAGATCTGGAAAATGGTTAAAGACCTGGAGAATATACCCAACCCTCCTCATCACAGCTTCCCATGTCCCTTAATGTTGATGATATGGTTGTCACTGACAAGGAGCACATGGCTGAGCTCTAATCACCAGTTCATTAAGTCAGGATTCCTATTTGACTCTGCCATGCCTCCTTGCCCGTCCAACATTTCCTCATCTCCCACCCCTTCTAATGTGACTATCCCTGATGCTCCTCCCTCTTTTTTACCCTGCCCCGCTACAAAGTTTCTCCCTGCAGGCGATCACTGAGTCTGAGGTGCTAAAGGAGCTCCTTAAACTTCACCCCAAAAAAACATTTGGTTCAGATGGTTTAGACCCTTTGTTCTTTAAGGTTGCTACCCCTATCATCGCCACGCCTATCTTTGACCTTTTTAACCTGTCTCTCCTCTCTGGGGAGGTTCCCATTGCTTGGAAGGTAGCCACAGTGGATCCTTTATTTAAAGGGGGAACTCAAGCTGATCCTAACTGTTTTAGGCCAACTTCTATTTTGCCCTGTTTATCAAAAGTATTGGAAAAGTTGATTATTGACAAGTTAACTGGCTTTCTTGATGTCTATAGTATTCTCTCGGGTATGCAATCTGGTTTCCGCTCAGGTTATGTATGTGTCTCTGCAACCTTAAAGGTCCTAAATGATGTCCTTGATTCTAAGCAATGTTGTGCTGCTATTTTTATTGACTTGGCCAAAGCTTTTGATACAGTAGACCATTTCATTCTTGTGGGCCGGCTAAGGAGTATTGGTGTCTCTGACGGGTCTTTGTCCTGGTTTGCAAACTACCTCAAAGAGTGCAGTGTATAAAGTCAGACAATCTGCTGTCTCAGCCACTGCCTCTCACCAAGGGAGAACCACAAGGCTCAATCGTAGGCCCCACGCTCTTCTCAATTTACATCAACAACATAGCTCAAGCAGTAGGAGGCTCTCTCATCCATTTATATGCAGATGATACAGTCTTATACTCAGCTGGCCCCTCTCCGGATTTTGTGTTAAACGCTCTACAACAAAGTGTTCTTAGTGTCCAACAAGCTCTGCCCTTAACCTTGTCTGAACACCTCCAAAACAAAGGTGATGCGGTTTGGTAAGAAGAATGCCCCTTTACCCACCGCTGTGATTACTACCTCTGAGAGTTTAGAGCTTGAGGTAGTCACCTCTTACAAGTACTTGGGAGTATGGCTAGATGGTACACTGTCCTTCTCTCAGCACATATCAAAGCTGCAGGCTAAGGTTAAATCTAGACTTGGTTTCCTCTATCGTAATTGCTCCTCTTTCATCACAGCTGCCAAATTAACCCTGATTCAGGTGACCATCCTACCATGCTAGATTACGGAGACTTAATTTATAGATTGGCAGGTAAGGGTTCTCTTAAGCAGCTAGATGTTCTTTACCATTCGGCCATCAGATTTGCCACCAATGCTCCTAATAGGACACATCACTGCACTCTATACTCCTCTGTAAACTGGTCATCTCTGTATACCCGTTGCAAGACCCACTGGTTGATGCTTATTTATAAAACCCTCTTAGGCCTCACCTATCTGAGATACCTACTGCAGCCCTCATCCTCCACATACAACACCCGTTCTGCCACATTCTGTTAAAGGTCCTAAAAGCACACACATCCCTGAGTCGCTCCTCTTTTCAGTTCGCTGCAGCTAGCGACTGGAACGAGCTGCAAAAAACACTCACACTGGATGGTTTTGTCTCCATCTCTTCATTCAAAGACTCAATCATGGACACTCTTACTGACAGTTGTGGCTGCTTTGCGGGATGTATTGTTGTCTCTACCTTCTTGCCCTGTGCTGTTGTCTGTGCCCAATAATGTTTGTACCATGTTTTGTGCTGCTACCATGTTGTGCTGCTGCCATGTTGTGTTGCTACCATGTTGTTGTCATTTTGTGTTGATACCATGCTGTGTTTTCATGTGTTGCTGCCATGCTATGTTGTCATCTTAGGTCTCTCTTTATGTAGTGTTGTATCTCTGGTCGTTAGGTGTGTTTTGTCCTATATTTTTCATTTTTAATCCCAGCCTCCATCCCTGTAGGTGGCTTTTTGCCTTCTGGTAGGCCGTCATTGTAAATAAGAATGTTCTTAACTGACTTGCCTAGTTAAATTTTAAAAAAATGATGTCTGAGTGTTCGAGTCTGTCTGTGTGTTAAAAAAAAGAAAAGTGTTGTCTGGTTTGCTTAATATAAGGAATTTTATGTATAGCATTTGCTTTTACTCAAGTATGACAAATTCATGTTTTCCACCACTGCACACACACACACACACACGCGCAGGCCTCACCACGTCTGCAGAGGGCTGAGGTTGTCATCGAAGGGGTGTCCAATAGTAGCTTGATGCTGTTCCCACCTCCAGGCTTTGATCCTGTTGATCAGACGAGACTGACACTTCTCCAGACTAGACACTGCCTCCTGGAGCAGCTGGACACGCTTCTGCAAACAGGCACACACACGAACACACGTACGCACAGTTTAGCTCACAGAGAGAGAGAGTTATGCAGAGAAAGGCAAACACAGTTTACAGTACTGGGAAACTCCGACCTCAGGGAGACAAACAGTTCATACAGGGAGAGACAAACAAAACTGGTTTGGACAGCCCTCCGGCCATAGAGATCCACTTAGAGTATAGGTGTAGCAGGGTCATGTTCAGAAGGGCACACCGTCGCAAAATGTTTTAGACAACTGCAGGTATAGTCTCTCATGACAGACATAACAATAGCAGGCTCACACGTGAGAACAACAATTGTGTGTGTGTGTGTTACGTAATAGCTTACCTTGGCTATGACTTGGCCATTGTACTCATGCTGTTTGATGTTAGTCTGGAGTTTGGTGACTTCTGACATGCTGGGGTCCATCCCATTGGTCTGGGTCTGCTGGAGAGTGCCTGTCACCCAATTAAATTTAACATTTATTTATTTTATTGGGCCGTTTACACATACAGCCAAATGTGGATATTTTTTCCACTAATTGGTCTTTTGCCCAACCACATCAGATACTTTCACATCAGCTCTTTTCCAGAGCTGATCTGATTGGTCAATAGACCAATTATTGAAAAAAATATCAGAATTTGCCATGCTATGTAAACGCAGTCAAAGTAGCCCTGTCCGAGCCAGAATGGCCCATAAGCCGGGAGCCTATCTCCTGTTTCTATAGCGTGACGCAGCTGTACAAGTCAGGGGAGAACGAGGATAATTGATAATTGAGTTGCTTATGGCAGCCTGCAGTAACCCAGTCGTTCTTCAAATTGAGTTACTCAATGAGAGGGAGAAGCACTGAGCTAGCCTGCAACTTCACTTCCTGGAGCAGCTCAACTGTGCACAAGTCAGTTAAGAACAAATTCTTATTTTCAATGACAGCCTAGGAACAGTGGGTTAACTGCCTGTTCAGGGGCAGAACAACAGATTTGTACCTTGTCAGCTTGGGGATTTGAACTTACAACCTTTCGGTTACTAGCCCAACACTGTAACCACTAGGCTACCCTGCCGCCCCATTGAGGAATTAATGGTGTCACTTGATCAATGGCTTTGTCCACTCATAGTCATTGGCCCGTATTCACAAAGTGTTTCAGAACAGGAGTGCTTTGTAGAATAAGATCCCATGGACAGTGAGGGACCTGATCCAAGATCAGCACTCCTACTCTGAGACACTTAATGAATACTGGCCCAGCTCTCTGTTCCCAGTCTCTCAGCAACAGGGAATTTCTTCCTATATATTATGTCTGCTAAAGTCAGCAGGCAACAATGTACTCTATGTATCCTGGGAGATATTCAAAAGCTCTGTCTTTCCCTCTCTCTACAGCACCTGATGTCTTGACCTTTTAATGCTTGGCTATGAAAAGCCAACTGACATTTACTCCTGAGGTGCTGACCTGTTGCACCCACTATAACCACTGTGATTATTATTTGACCCTGCTGGTCATCTATGAATGTTTGAACATCTTGAAGAACGATCTGGCCTTAATGGCCATGTACTCTTATAATTTCCACTGGCACAGCCAGAAGGGGACTGACTGGCTACCCCTCAGAGCCTAGTTCCTCTAGAGCAGTGGTTCCCAAACGTTTTATAGTCCTGTACCCTTTCAAACATTCAACCTCCAGCTGCGTACCCCCTCTAGCACCAGGGTCAGCTCACTCTCAAATGTTGTTTTTTGCCATCATTGTAAGCCTGCCACACACTAAACAATTCATTTATTAAACATAAGAATGAGTGTGAGGTTTTTGCCACAACCCAGCTCGTGGAAAGTGACAAAAAGCTCTTATAGGACAAGGGCACAAATAATAATATAATAATAAATCATTTTGCTCTTCATTTAGCCATCTTATATATAAAACCTTATTTGTTCATCAAAAATTGTGAATAACTCACCACAGGTTAATAAGAAGTGTGTGCTTGAAAGGATGCACATAACTCTGCAATGTTGGGTTGTATTGGAGAGAGTCTCCGTCTTAAATCATTTTCCACACACAGTCTGTGCCTGTATTTAGTTTTCATGCTAGTGAGGGCCGAGAATCCACTGTGGTTGCAAAGGGCATCAGTGTCTTAACAGCACGATGAATATAGTTGAATATAGTTATGGAGAGTCCCTGTAATCCTAGATTCAGATTCAGGTGAGAAAAAACATCACAGGCCAGACATGTGAAAAACTCATCATCATGCAAGCGGTCAGACAAGTGAACATTATGGTCGGTAAAGAAAACTATAAGCTCATCTCCCAATAAAAAGAAACGTGTCAATACTTTCCCCCTTGATAAGCAGCGGACTTCTGTATTGTTCTAACAGCGTTGCATGGTTGCTGCCCATATCATTGGATAATGCAGAAAATACACGAGAGTTCAGGGGCCTTGCTTTAACTAAGTTAACCATTTACACTGTAGTGTCCAAAATGTCTTTCAAGCTGTCAGGCATTCCCTTGACAGCAAGAGCCTCTCGGTGGATGCTGCAGTGTACCCAAGTGGCTTCAGGAGGAACTGCTGTCTCCCTGTCATGGGTTTTTCGCCATCAGCACAGATACCAACACAACTTGACCACCAAAGTCCATTTGATGTCACAAAGCTGTCCAGTACTTTAAAAATATCCTCTCCTGTTGTCCTGGTTTCCAGTGGTTTGCAGAAGAGGATGTCTCTCATTTTGTCTGTCATAGTTTAAGTGTACCTATGATGAAAATTACAGGCCACTCTTATCCTTTTATGTGGGAGAACTTGCACAATTGGTGGCTGACTAAATACGTTTTTTGCCCCACTGTACATGTATTGTAGCTGACAAAGTAGTCTGAGCATGAGTAATAATCCATACAGTATATTTAGGTTGTGTCCCAAGTGGCAACTGACCAATTCCCTATACATAGTGCACAACCTTTTAACGGAGCTCATGCGCCCTGGTCAACAGTAGTGCATTATATAAGGAATAGGGTGCCATATGGGGGCCAATTTGTCAGAACATTTAACCCAGATCAAATAAGTATGTTGTGTTAAATTCTGTAGCTTCCTTCCAGATTTGTATAGGTTCCAACTGGCAAGTTGACAAAAAATGTATGGACTCAATATACAGTCTTTTTGGATAAAAATGTCTGCTGAGTGGCATATTGGGACGAATCCATAAAGGGACAAGTCCAAGTCCCAAGTCTCATTTTACTTCACTTCCCATAAAAGTCCCTGCATGACTAAGGGGGAAATATTACTTAAAGACATGCTCTGGAAATTTAGCGACAACTATTTTTTAAACTTGAGCTGAATGTGTCAATGTGTAGTTTATACATGCATAATCTATGAGCAGAATGACTGTTTTACCTCAATTAGCCACAAAATCCCTCGTTTAAAAGCGACTGTTTACTGGAAGCTGTGCGGCACCATTTTCCCTACATTTCCTCCCACAGGGACCAGCCCACTAGCAATTCGAGTTCCAGCCAATGAGATTCAGAACCTCGCCTTTAAGTGACAGGTAGCAAGATGCACAATGACGTGGTGCACATAATGTATGCCCGCTGTAAGTCCATTTTTTTATGAAAAACGTCTACTAAATAGGGCCACTTTTGGCTCGTGAGCGCTACTTTCAGAACTACTGGCTAAAAAGTATACAAAGTACCAGAGAATCTCTTTATCCCCAGCCATCTCACGCCCCGGAATGGATTCATAGTTCCGCTTCTCCCATAACTATTTGCTGTGCAAATGTTCAGCTCGAATTAGCATTGCGGCTAAGTGTGACATGTTTTGCTATGGGGAAATGCTAACTGTTCCCTGTCTTAGTAATATGTGTCTTTCGTAATTCTCACCCTGCATGGACTCATAGTTCTGCCTCTCCCAGTTGAGCTCCTCCTGCAGCTGGTGGATCTGCTGTCTGCAGTCCTGGATCTCAAGCACCTTGAGCACAAGCAGGTCCACGTCTCTGGTAGGGGGCGCTGCAGCCATGGAATCCTGGGCTGGGGGTTGAGAGAAGCGGGCTAGGGCCGGGAACTGGGTAGACTGTGGATGGGGGAGACAAAGTATTAGAGGTGTGTCTGGTGGTGGGGGCAGGGCCCATGGGGTCCTGGGCTGGGTTGGGGCCAGGGGGAAGTGGAGTGAGGGGATTTGGGTAAACTATGGAGGAGGGGGGCGGACTAGTATTACCTATTATGCCCACATATTAAACATTCAAATGTTCAAATTCAAATTTAAAAGTCAAATGTAAAAAAGTAAACATTTTTACACGCAGCTTTCTTATCATGTTAACAATCCAAAACATATTTTGTGTTGGAAGTGAACTTTTGTGGTTTCTGTGGCCCTCCTTTGTGCCATAAGACTGTGTTGGCACGCTGAGCTAAAGGCTCTGTTTACACTTACCGCCTGACTGAGCAGCTCTCTCTCCTTCCTCAGGACATCCCTGACTGTGAGTACCAGCTGGAAAGGTTGGGAGCGGAACATATTCTGGAAGACAGAACACCAGACCATATCCACATAGTCAAGTCAGTTGATTCAATAAGATGACATTATTACTGAGGACAACATGTTCCCTCTGAGTACTGAGAACTGTTAGACTGGTCCTAGATCTGTTTGTGCTAACTTGCTAACTCCATGTGTGACAATTCCATAAGGACTTGGCTAGAGAGTAGAAACAGACTGGCACCTAGGCTACTGAACTGTATGTTTTCAAACCTGTATTTTCAGTTTCTCTCTTTCTACAGTTTCTCTCTCTACACACACCACAGTGTGTGTGTGTGTGTGTGGACTTGACCAGAATGTCCTGACAAAATAGGAAAACAAGAACAATACTGAAAAGTAAATATGCTCTTTTAGGTTTAAGGTTTAGGGTCAAATGCCCACACCAGTAGAAATCCACTATTTAGAGCTGAAAGACGATGGCCGAAGATTACCCATGATGTTGCCAACAATTTAAGTCAACAAGTCATCGTTTTAGTCCAAGTGTGATATACACTGTGTACAAAACATTAGGAACACCTGCTCTTTCTATGACATAGACATAGACTGACCAGGTGAATCCAGGCGAAAGCTTTGATCCCTTATTGATGTCACTTGTTAAATCCACTTTAATAAATGTAGATGAAGGGGAGAAGACCGGTTAAAGAATGATTTTTAAGCCTTGAGACACAGAGTTTCCCATGCGGGTCAAAAATGGACCACCACCCAAAGGACATCGAGATAACTTGACACAACTGTGGGACGCATAGGCGTCAACATGGGCCAGCATCCCTGTGGAACGCTTTCGACACCTTGCAGAGTCCATGCCCTGAAGAATTGAGGCTGTTCTGAGGGCAAATATTAGGAAGGTGTTCCTAATGTTTTGTACACTCAGTGTATTAGGGCTTGAAGTGACAAATCCGAAATGCTCACTTTATACAAAACCATGAGCTAGATTAGGTTAGCAAGATAGTTAGCTAGATAGCTACATAAGGTTAGCATGCTAGCTAGCAACACTGACAGCTGTCAGTGCCCTATTTGTTGATGTTTATCAGCTCCATGTGGAGATTCCCAAACAAATTTGTGAATATGTATAAATAGCCTTCGTCCGCTGGTGTAACCTAAACATGCATTTCCTCTCTAGGACAGGAAATTGCTTAGATATAGTGTCATCAACTTCCTCAGGTGGGGTCCCTCTAGGTTAGGGTTAGGTTTATCCCCACCACCTTCTTCAAAACAGTTTAGAATTGAATATCTGAAGAAGTGCAAGCTATTGTTAATCACTCCCTGTTCACAGTCACTTTCCCCACTGCAGTAAAAACTACTATGTGTCTGAAGAAAAGTAATCTAGATTCTTCAGCTGTTATACATTTTCGGCCACTCTCCAACCTTCTATTCTTCTATTTCTGGAGAAATAGATTTTTAAACAGCTAAATTATTTTTTTAAGCGCTAGCTGTATTTTTGAAAAAGTCCTATCTGTTTTTTGTGCCCACCACAGCACAGACAGCCTTAGTTATTATCTTAGAGCCAACACAGATGCCAAACAGCTCTCTTGTACTCTTGGATTTAAGTGCTGCATACGACACTGTTGACCATGATGTCCTTCTGGACTGAATGGAGAGGTGGGTTGGTCTCTCCGATCCAGCTCTAAATTTTGTTCAGGGCCTAAAGTATTTAACTGGTCAAGAGTTTGTTACCCTTGGTGAACATAATAAGAAAATAGATATCACGTGGCGTTCAACAAGGTTCGATTTTGGGTCCGTTTACTGTTCAGTTTATAAATATTACACCTTGGCAGCGTTATCAGAAAGCACAGCATTGATTTTCACTGCTGCACAGAAAATACTCTGCTTTACATTTATGGGTCATTTATTTTAGCTACACGGATATATTTTAAGACTGTATTGATTTACAGTTTTTCTTTTTCTTTGTCCAAACAGAATGGACTTGTTCAAAACAATTAACAAACTTACACCAAATCAATTACCTCCATCAAAACATACAACTTGTTATCTAATGAAAACTAATTTCAATCAATCGTTACATAATGGCCCAATAAATACTAACTACAACCATCAATATACCCTAACATGGTTAGCCTTCTTTTATACAGTATGTCTGTGCCATTTGTTGGTACTATAATTATAGTATGACCTTAAAAGGTAAGTAAACATATTATCACATCATGGGCTGTATTAGTGTTTCCCAAAAATGTTTTTTTTTTTTTTTACCAAAGATGAGCAATGCAGAAAGAATGTCACTCAAGAGCATGAACATCCATAAACAAAAGGCTTCATTTCACCTTTTTCCATTTCATCTGAGGGCCCCTCTATCTCTCCTTTGTCCTTGCCCTCGGCCTCTTACTTGGCCCATTCTTGCAAACAGCAACTCAGAGGTGAACTCTTTTATGCCTGAATTAAGGACTGATTGTTGATCAAACAATTGTGCGAAGAAGTTTTGCACAAGTGCAAAAGAGGTTCCCATTCATTCGAGTAATTTGTATCAGCTGTGACCAAATGTTTTTTTTAATGATTTACACAACTGAGTTTTGCGTCTTTTGTAGAGTTGTGTTTACTGTTTAGCAACAATGTGCTTAGCATTTGCATTGTGTGTGAAAGCAATGAGAAATGACTTACAGTTTTGCGAAAAAGAATACTGTTATGTTATGATGGAGATCAAGTGGAACCCAGTTTCATTAAAAGTGACTGTAAATACTTGGATGGCTCACAACTTCCTCCAGCTAAGACTGAGATTCTTATTGTTGGACAGAAAGAGAATCTGTCCACACATTTTAATTTCCCGGGCAATAAAAATAAAACACTCATAAAAAATGTTGGGTTTAGGGAAAATAGGATTTTGAATGCGAATCCATTTTTACAAGTGTGTGTGTGTGTGTGTGTTTGGTGGAGAGGATAAGTGTGTGTGTAGCTACTGTACCATGTTCCTGGAGATACGCTGCAGCCTCATCCTCTCCACCACATTGGGGTTCTGCCCGGCTAGATTCTGTAGGCAGGATATGATCTGATCGAGCAGGGTCAGAGCCTGGGGCTCCTGGTCTACCTTCTCTGGTTCAAAGTCCTCCCTGGGGAGGGAAGAAAGAAAGCGAGAGAGAGGTGTGTTTAGGGTGTGTTTGTGTATCCACTTTCCCACTTTTATTTGTCAAAATTCAGACTGTATGTATGCTTTATGTGTGTGTCATACCATCTCTGTTCCTCGATCCAGTTGGCCAGGTAGCACCTGACGTCCATGGGAAAGGAGGGGGAGTAGAGCTCGTTGAGGATCTGTGTGGCCAGATAGGGGATCAGCTGTTTCATCTGCGTCCACTGTGCCATGGTGAAGCAGAGCTGGAAGAGACAGGAATAAAGGCCATTGAATGATGTAATATATCCATAAACATACAGGCTGCATCACAAATAGCAACCTATTCCCTATATAGTGCACAATGTTTTACCAAACCCTTTGGCTCAATCCATTCAAAGCCACATTGCTGTTTTATTAACAGTTAATGTGGCAGCTAATGTAGCTTTGATTGAATTCCATCTTAAACCAAAGGGAATAGGGAATATTTTAGATAAATCTGTGAATATAAATCCATCATAAAGAGGTCTTTTTTTTTTGAGATTGACACGAGGTCAATGTAGGGTCAATGCATCATACAAACACCAAAACACCAGAGGGGTACACTACAAAGCAGGATCAGGATCGAGGATGTAGTCTTTACATTTTTTTTGAAAGATAAGCTTGAAATGGGCATGGTCTAATTGATTTAACAAAAAATATATATATATATCTAAGTTTAGCTATAGTTATTTCTTGTTGCTTATCAAAGTTAGCTGGCTAACTCCTCGATTCTGCTTTGTAGTATACCCCTCAGAACAGTCACTTCCAGACATGTCAATTATTATCCTAACTCAGTAATAAAATAACATACAGTAAGTCCCCAACAGGACAGTGGAGGGAGTGAGACAAGTAAAATGTTTCATCATTGTCCATCTAGTGTTATGTTAATAACGCAATGCCATCACCCCTCAACAGATTAAAGCAACAAAAACGTTGCTGTGAGAACGACAGAAGAAATGCGGTGCAAATGCAAGACATGCCGAGCAGACAAGACATGGCAGTAGGATAAACAGTACAGAACAAGACAGGACAGTCGTGAGACTGATCCCCAATCTATTTTGGTCTGAGTGTTCTAAATGAAACACATGGAGGAGAGGCTAGCACAATACATGGCAGTAGGATAAACAGTGCAGAACAAGACAGGACAGTCGTGAGACTGATCCCCAATCTATTTTGGTCTGAGTGTTCTAAATCTGAAACACATGGAGGAGAGGCTAGCACAAGACATGGCAGTAGGATAAACAGTACAGACCAAGACAGGAAGGTCGTGAGACTGATCCCCAATCTATTTTGGTCTGAGTGTTCTAAATCTGAAACACATGGAGGAGAGGCTAGCACAATACATGGCAGTAGGATAAACAGTACAGAACAAGACAGGACAGTCGTGAGACTGATCCCCAATCTATTTTGGTCTGAGTGTTCTAAATCTGAAACACATGGAGGAGAGGCTAGCACAATACATGGCAGTAGGATAAACAGTACAGAACAAGACAGGACAGTCGTGAGACTGATCCCCAATCTATTTTGGTCTGAGTGTTCTAAATCTGAAACACATGGAGGAGAGGCTAGCACAAGACATGAAGGCAGTAAAAGTCTCTGAGCAAAGTGAGGATATAGAGAGGGTCAAGTCCCCAACAAGACAATATAATGCCCAACCCCCCCAATCTATCTGGTTCTGGGTGTTCTGAAATCTGTTTTGGGGAGGACAGGAGAGGCTAGCACTTCCTGTGTTGTTTTTATCTTTGGCCCACAGGTGTAGCTATACTAGAGCAAAGAGATGACAATACAGAAATTACGGTATTGTGTTTGTGTTGTTACACATAGCTGAATATTGTCACATCTTAATACACCTACAGCCTATTTTCACCTGTAAAACAAAAGGTAAAGAGAAAAAGTAAAGAGTGGTATTATTGTGTAACATGGGGTGAAAAGCACCAATACTGTATCTGATACTGTAGAACTGGGATGATAAACTGAAAATGATCAACACTGACCATACGGATCACTTATCACAAGCATTTTGACGATAATGTTCATTACGATAAGTAGCCTATACTAGAGAAATGTGAGGTTTGAAATTAAATACATTTCTCAAACGGCTCTACAGCTGCAACATCAAGAGCATCCTGACTGGTTGCATTACTGCCTGGTTTAGCAATTGCTCGGCCTCTGACCGCAAGGCACTACAGAGGGTAGTGCGTACGGCCCAGTACATCACTGGGGCTAAGCTGCCTGCCATTCAGGACCTCTACACCAGGTGGTGTAGGAGAAAGGCCCTAAAAATTGTCAAAGACTCCAGCCACCCCAGTCATAGACTGTTCTCTCTACTACCGCATGGCAAGCGGTACCGGAGTGCCAAGTTTAGGACAAAAAGGCTCCTCAACAGTTTTTACCCCCAAGCCATAAGACTCCTGAACAGGTAATCAATTGGCTAACCGGTCTATCTGCATAGTGTTCTGCCACTCGCCAACCCCACTTTTACACTACTGCTGCTCTCTGTTCATCATATATGCATATGTCACTTTAACCATGTCTACATGTACATACTACCTCAATCAGCCTGACTAACCGGTGTCTGTATGTAGCCTCGCTACTTTTATAGCCTCGCTACTGTATATAGCCTGTCTTTTTACTGTTGTTTTATTTCTTTACTTACCTATTGTTCACCTAACACCCTTTTTGCACTATTGGTTAGAGCCTGTAAATAAGCATTTCACTGTAAGGTCTACACCTGATGTATTCGGCGCACGTGATTTGATGGGTGATTGTTAATGGGGCAATTGATGGCTACAACCATCAAACTAGTAGTGGTAGTTTAAAGGATAATAAAATAAAAAACTGTGGTGCACATTAATGTTAAAAACGTATTGCTCTATTTTATCGTTAATCAATTCAGGAAAGTTATCGCTTCATGGATTTTTGGCGATAGCGCCCAGCCCTATGACTAGGACCCAGTTTAGTGGTGCTAAAACACTTTCACTTCTTCCTCTTCTCTACAGTATATGGCTGTGTGACCTACATCCAAAATGGACCCCTATTCCCTACATAATGCACTACTTTTGACCAGAGCCCATCAAAAGTAGTGCACAATGTAGGGAATAGGGTGCAATTTGGTACGTAGCCTATTACACCATTTGGGAAGCAACCTATGGCTAGCGTCATGGTTTCCTGTTTCTCTCTAACTGTACTATACTGTCAGTTGGCATGTTTGAAGTGCAGAATTCCTAATCTTGGTCACATACTGTGATTAGTAGTTATTTGGAGTGCAGGACCCGTATTCACAGAAAGTCTCAGAGTATTCATATAATTGTATTCATTATGATCTAAAAGGGAAATAGGATCGTATATCAGCCCTCTTACTTTAAATACGAGCCCAGACTGCAATGTAGTTAATCTTAAACACGAACTTTGACAATGATCAATCACCTGCTATTCTAGTCAAAGAGCTCTTCTTTAGTGAAAACATTTCCTGGCTCCCAAATGGCACCCTATTACCTTTAAAGTGCACAACTTCTGACCAGGGCCCATATAGAATAGGGTGTCATTTGAATAGGGTGCTGCCCCCCCCCACATACTTTTGTATATACTGTACCAGTCGAAAGTTTGGAAAACTCAGTCGGTGTCTCAACTTGCTGTTGAGAATTAGAATAATAGAACACACCAGGTGCAATTTAAAAATCTGGTTGTGCATCAGCAGTCATTAAATTAGCCCATGTCAGCTAACACTTTTTAGATTGGCAAGTTAGTCTAGCGGCCAGCTATCTAAACTTGAAGTAAGCATGGTCAAATTACCGACCAGGGTAGTCAGGGCCCACTGATCATCAGTTATCATATTAAAAACTGCATACATTTGCCTCCATCCTATGGCAAAATGTGCAGAATTGCAAGAAATGAACTTTAAAACGGCTTCTCAGACCCACGAGCCACTGCAGCCCCTCATGATGAGTTATGATTTTTTTGTGGCCCCCACCCGCATCAAAGTTGTCAATCCCTTCTCTAGAGGAGGTCAAAGGTTTGAGAGATATTGATTAGTACCAACTACCCAGTGGGCAAAACTGGTTTAAATGTATTTTTTTATTATTTTTTATTATTTTTATTTTCACCTTTATTTAACCAGGTAGGCTAGTTGAGAACAAGTTCTCATTTGCAACTGCGACCTGGCCAAGATAAAGCATAGCAGTGTGAACAGACAGAGTTACACATGGAGTAAACAATTAACAAGTCAATAACACAGTAGAAAAAAAAGGAAAAAAAGATAGTCTATATACATTGTGTGCAAAAGGCATGAGGAGGTAGGCGAATAATTACAATTTTGCAGATTAACACTGGAGTGATAAATGATCAGATGGTCATGTACAGGTAGAGATATTGGTGTGCAAAAGAGCAGAAAAGTAAATAAATAAAAACAGTATGGGGATGAGGTAGGTAAAAATGGGTGGGCTATTTACCGATAGACTATGTACAGCTGCAGCGATCGGTTAGCTGCTCAGATAGCAGATGTTTGAAGTTGGTGAGGGAGATAAAAGTCTCCAACTTCAGCGATTTTGCAATTCGTTCCAGTCACAGGCAGCAGAGAACTGGAACGAAAGGTGGCCAAATGAGGTGTTGGCTTTAGGGATGATCAGTGAGATACACCTGCTGGAGCGCGTGCTACGGGTGGGTGTTGCCATCGTGACCAGTGAACTGAGATAAGGCGGAGCTTTACCTAACATGGACTTGTAGATGACCTGGAGCCAGTGGGTCTGGCGACGAATATGTAGCGAGGGCCAGCCGACTAGAGCATACAGGTCGCAGTGGTGGGTGGTATAAGGTGCTTTAGTGACAAAACGGATGGCACTGTGATAAACTGCATCCAGTTTGCTGAGTAGAGTGTTGGAAGCAATTTTGTAGATGACATCGCCGAAGTCGAGGATCGGTAGGATAGTCAGTTTTACTAGGGTAAGTTTGGCGGCGTGAGTGAAGGAGGCTTTGTTGCGGAATAGAAAGCCGACTCTAGATTTGATTTTCGATTGGAGATGTTTGATATGAGTCTGGAAGGCACCTAGGCACCCAGACACCTAGTCTAGCCAGACACCTAGGTACTTATAGATGTCCACATATTCAAAATCGGAACCATCCAGGGTGTTGTTACAAAGAGAAACCTGCTGTAATGGCGTCTTTTCAGCCAATTTTGCCTGTTGTACAGCTGAAGTCGGAAGTTTACATAGACCTTAGCCAAATACATTTACAGTTTTTCACAATTCCTGACATTTAATCCTAGTAAAAAGTTCCTGTCTTAGGTCAGTTAGGATCACCACTTTATTTTAAGAATGTGAAATGTCAGAATAATAGTAGAGAGAGTGATTTATTTCAGCTTTTATTTCTTTCATCACATTCCCAGTGGGTCAGAAGTTTACATACACTCAATTAGTATTTGGTAACATTGCCTTTAAATTGTTTAACTTGGGACAAACTTTTCTGGTAGCCTTCCACAAGCTTCCCACAATAAGTTGGGTGAATTTTGGCCCATTCCTCCTGACAGAGCTGATGAAACTGGGTCAGGTTTGAAGGCGTCCTTGCTTACACACGCTTTTTCAGTTCTGCCCAGAGATTTTCTATGGCATTAAGGTCAGGGCTTTGTGATGGCCAATCCAATACCTTGACTTTGTTGTTCTTAAGCCATTTTGCCACAACTTTGGAAGTATGCTTGGGGTCATTGTCCATTTGGAAGACCCATTTGCGACCAAGCTTAACTTCCGGTCTGATCCACATAATTTTATTTCCTCATGATGCCATCTATTTTGTGAAGTGTACCAGCCCCTCCTGCAGAAAAGCACCCCCACAACATGATGCTGACACCCCCGTGTTTCACGATTGGGATGGTGTTCCTCGGCTTGCAAACCTCCCCCTTTTTCCTCCAAACATAACAATGGTCATTATGGCCAAACAGTTTTATTTTTGTTTCATCAGACCAGAGGACATTTCTCCAAAAAGTACGATCTTTGTCCCCAAACCGTGTTGCAAACCGTAGTCTGGCTTTTTATGGCGGTTTTGGAGCAGTGGCTTCTTCTTTGCTGAGCGTCCTTTCAGGTTATGTCAATATAGGACTAGTTTTACTGTGGATATAGATACTTTGTACCTGTTTCCTCCAGCATCTTCACAAGGTCCTTTGCTGTTGTTCTGGGATTGATTTGCACTTTGATTTGCACCAAAGTACGTTCATCTCTAGGAGACCTCATCCTTCCTGAGCAGTATGACGGCTGCGTGGTCCCATGGTGTTTACACTTGCAAACTATTGTTTGTACAGATGAACGTGGTACCTTCAGGCATTTGGAAATTGTTCCCAAGGATGAACCTGACTTGTGGAGGTCTACAATTTTTTCTGAGGTCTTGGCTGATTTCTTTTGATTTTCCCATGATGTCAAGCAAAAGGCACTGAGTTTGAAGGTAGGCCTTGAAATACACCTACAGGTACACCTCCAATTTACTCAAATTATGTCAATTAGCCTATCAGAAGCTGCTAAAGACATTACATCATTTTCTGGAATTTTCCAAGCTGTGTAAAAGCACAGTCAACTTAGTGTATGTAAACTTCTGACCCTGTGGAATTGTGATCCAGTGTAATAAGTGAAATAATCTGTCTGTAAACAATTATTGTTACAATTACTTGTGTCATGCACAAAGTAGATGTCCTAACCGACTTGCCAAAACTATAGTTTGTTCACAAGACATTTGTGGAGTGGTTGAAAAACAAGTTTTAATGACTCCAATCTAAGTTTATGTAAACCTCCGACTTCAACTGTATATTGGGCCTCTAAGGCAGCAGCCTCTGTAACTAGATGAATGCTGGTTTGTTTAGTATAGCTTAACCAAAACATTTGGCATAAGAACGTATGCTACTCAAAGCATTTGAGCACGTGGATCTGATAAACAGAGAGCTAGATCTCTTCGTGGCCATATAATAGAATAGGATGGACATTTGTCTACGTCATCACCATACATAAATTATTAAAAAACATCAGACTAATCCAAACATACCTTTTTACTGCGCTTTCTGACTCACTGACCAGTGTTAAGACAAGGACTCTTCTGAAGACTTTAGGAAAAGGCAGCAGCACAAAGGCAGCTCTATGAGGACACTCTCATCCTGTCCAGTTTTAGTGGGAACCTCCTGCTCTTCACTCCTAGAGTTAGAACATGTTATGTAGGTGTCACTCCAAAATATTACAGTACACAATACAGATTTAAAAAGCACATTGTGGACACTGTAAGGCAACCATAGTATGCAATCATAGTACATCATGTCACTGGTATTGTCGCGTTTTATCAAGGTGGGTGGAATCAGGCGCAGAGAGCAGGTTTCAGTGATTCGAGCAGTTTATTCTCCGGCGCACAAAAAACACGGTCAACCCAACACACAGGGTGAATAATCCAACACAGGATCAAAATAGACCGGAGAATAAAACACAAGTGCTACACCAAATGACACGAATACAAAAACAATCCCGCACAAAATAAGGGCGGGACAACCTACTACATATAAGGATGTTAATTAAACTAAAATACACACAGGTGAAACTAATAAGACAAAACCAACAGACAAACGAAAAAGGGATCGGTAGTGGCTAGTAGGACGGTGACGACGACCGCCGAGCACCCCCCGAATAGGCAGGAGAGCCAACTTCGGCGGAAGTCGTGACAGGTATCACCTATCATACATTAGATTACCTATACACCATTGGCATCCTATGGAATAAACAGTTACTTCTCAGTTAACAGGCAAACAATAAAAGCCTGATAAGATATGTGAATTACAAACTATTAAATAATTTCATGTCAATTTGACCGGAACTTGATACAGGTTGAAATTGATGTAAGGATTGAGATGAGGAAATGTTGAGTTTAGCAAGAACTTTCTGGGATTACATAATTATTCAGATATCCTAATTAACTTCTCAAACCACAAACAGCTTAAATAGACACACACACACACGCCACCGCGCACATGAGCAAGTGCACACACACACAATGCATGCATGAGCACATACACACGCACACACATACACACACACATACACTGTTGGATTATTGTTGTGTTATGATGGGAGATAGAGCTTTAATACAGGTTTTCTTTATCACTTTGGTGTCATTTTCACAAGTATGTGCTACGCACAAAAATCTAAACAGATCATTGAAATGGCTCATGTTTCAAAACACTAAGCACATTTTCAATTGACTGAAGACAACAAACAAATACAAACTATATACACTACCATTTAAAAGTTTGGGGTCACTTAGAAATTTCCTTGTTTTTGAAAGGAAAGCACATTTTTGGTCCATTAAAATAACATCAACTCTGGGATGCTGGCCTTCTATGCAGAGTTGCAAAGAAAAAGCCATATCACAGACTGGCCAATAAAAAGAAAAGATTAAGATGGGCAAAATAACACAGACACCGAACAGAGGAACTCTGCCTAGAAGGCCAGCATCCCAGAGTCGCCTCTTCACTGTTAATGTTGAGACTGGTGTCTTGTGGGTACTATTTAATGAAGCTGCCAGTTGAGGACTTGTGAAGCGTCTGTTTTTCAAACTAGACACGCTAATGTACCTCTCCTCTTGCTCAGTTGTGCACCGGGGCCTCCCAATCCTCTTTCTATTCTGGTTAGAACCATGTTTGCGCTGTTCTGTGAAGGGAGTAGTACACAGCGCTGTGCGAGATCTTCAGTTTCTTGGCAATCTCTTGCATGGAATAGCCTTCATTTCTCAGAACAAGAACAGACGGACGCGTTTCAAAAGAAAGGTCTTCGTTTCTGGCCATTTTGAGCCTGTAAATCGAACACACAAATGCTGATGCTCTAGATACTCAACTAGTCTAAATAAGGCCCGTTTTATTGCCCTTTAATCAGCACAACAGTTTTCAGCTGTGCTATCATAATTAAAAAAGTGCTTTCTAATTATCAATTAGCCTTTTAAAATGATAAACTTGGATTAGCTAACACAACATGCCATTGGAACACAGGAGTGATGGTTGCTGTTAATGGGCCTCCGTAAGCCTATGTAGATATTCCATAAAAAATCTGCTGTTTCCAGCTACAATAGTAATTTACAACATTAACAATGTCTACACTGTATTTCTGATCAATTTGATGTTATTTTAACAGACCAAAAATGTATGTTCTCTTTCAAAAACAAGGACATTTCTAAGTGACCCCAAACTTTTGAACGGTAGTGTACATAAGTGTTATCAGTTTAGAGTTGAAACCGTTTAAAATGCAGGCCCCTATCCCACCCCTCTGGAAATGTCTTTCTCAAATCAAAGGATCCAAATCACATTCTGTGCATGTGTTATAAACACACACATTTCTCACGTTTCTCTCTTTACTCACCCTCTTCTGAACCCTCAACCAATTTGGTCGATAGGATGATGTAGCCTATCTCTCTGCCTCAAATTTCAGAACAGCTGCGATTTGAACGAAGGTTCCAAAAAGTGCAAATGTAAAGTATTCAGACCACTTGACTTTTTCAAAACATTTTTACATTACAGCCTTGTTCTAAAACGGATTAAATTATTTTATCAATCTACACACAATACCCCATAATGAGAAAGCAAAAACAGTTTTTTAGAAATGTATTAAAAATAAAAAACAGAAATACCCTATTTGCATAAGTATTTAGACCTTTTACTATTAGAATCGAAATTGAGCTCAGGTGCATCCTGTTTCCATTGATCATCCTTGAGATGTTTCACAACTTGATTGCAGTACACCTGTGATAAATTCAATTGATTGGACATGATTTGGAAAGGCTCACACCTGTCTATATAAGGTCCCACAGTTGACAGTGCAGGTCAGAGCAAAAACCAAGCCATGAAGTCAAAGGAATTGTCCGTAGAGCTCCGAGACAGGATAGTGTCGAGGAACAGATCTGGGGAAGAGTACCAAAACATTTTTTCAGCATTGAAGGTCCCCAAGAACACAGCAGCCTCCATCATTCTTAAATGGATGAAGTTTGGAACCACCAAGACTCTTCCTAGAGCTGGCCGCCCGGCTAAACTGAGCAATCGCCCGGCCAAACTGAGCAATCAGGCATTTATGGTAGAGTGGCCAGACAGAAGCCACTCCTCAATAAAAGGCACGACAGCCCGCTTGGAGTTTGCCAAAAGGCACCTACAGGACTCAAGCTTCTCTGGTCTGATGAAACCAAGATTGAACTCTTTGGCCTGAATGCCAAGCCTCACTGTGACGTGGTAAGGTCGGACCCAGGTGCAGAGAAGAGACCCGACTAGGAATCAGTGGTTAAGGATAAACATATTACTTTACTGAGAAACAGTAGCCACAGGATCACAGCACACTTGAGAAAAACCCCCACTAAGTCTTCAAAACCTCACTCAGGAAACAAACACACACGGTAAACATTTCAAGCTTCTGCAAAGGACAACAGAAAACATACCTCTTTTAACAGAGAAACCATAATGAGTAAATTGGACACACCTGAGTGTGTAATGTCTCTAGAACGGTCTCTGCCGCCCACTGGTGACAGGTGGAACCATGACAGTCATGTCTGGCGGAAACCTGGCACCATCCCTACGGTGAAGCATGGTGGTGGCAGCATCATGCTGTGGGGATGTTTTTCAGTGGCAGGGAGACTGGGAGACTAGTCAGGATCGAGGGAAAGACGAACGGAGCAAAGTACAAAGAGATCCTTGATGAAAACCTGCTACAGAGCTCTCTGGACTTTAGACTGGGGCAAAGGTTCACCTTCCAACAGGACATTGATCTTAAGCACACAGCCAAGACAACACAGGAGTGGCTTCGGGACAAGTCTCTGAATGTCCTTGAGTGGCCCAGCCAGAGCTCGGACTTGAACTCGATCGAACATCTCTGGTGAGACCTGTGCAGCAACGGTCCCCATCCAACCTGACAGAGCTTTAGAGGATATGCAGCGAAGACTGGGAGAGACTCCCCAAATACAGCTGTGCTAAGCTTGTAGCGTTATACCCCCAAAAAACTCAAGGCTGTAATCAGTGGCGGTTCTAGCTTGTATGGCTCCCTGGGCAAACCCCCCCATGTCACCTATACCTAAATCTGAATACTTATGTAAATGTCAATGGGTCTGAATGCTTTCTGAATGCACTGTATAGCCAGCAGTCTGCCTCCTGTTTAGCCAATGTTCGCAATGATGATGAAAAAATAACAGTAAATCGCTATTGACTGACTGTCTGTGTCTTGCTTGTTTGATATGCTGTGTAGGCTACATATAGCTTGCCTAAATAGCTGCATGTCACTCCCCTCCAGAAAAATAACATTAAATTACTTTTCAACCTTTAAGAAAAATATAGTTTACTTAACTAAAGTTACAGTTCAATACTTCCAAACAACCTAGTGAAAAAATATAATATCTAAATCTGAAATGTCATAGGCTACAAATTGCAAGAACAGATAACTCTGTAGTCAAATGGTAACAGAATGTGTGATTTAGCCTATTAAAGAAAAAAAAGTGAGATTCGGCACACAAAAAGTGTTTCTTGTCAGAATTAGGCAGGTCTGATGCCAGAAAAGAAGGAAATTCTTGCCTACTTTACCCATATGTCATTTTATTTTTGAAAAAAAAGTAGTGTGTAAGTCCACTAGTTAGCTACACCACTACATGGCAAAAAAAAGTAATTAACTACATAAAACACTACCAAGATTTGAATGTACACTACTGTTCAAAAGTTTGGGTTCACTTAGGCAGAGTTGCAAAGAAAAATCCATATCTCAGACTGGCCAATAAAAAGATTAAGATGGGCAAAAGAAGGCCAGCATCCTGGAGGCGCCTCTTCGCTGATGACGTTGAGACGGGTGTTTGCGGGTTCTATTTAATGAAGCTGCCAGTTGAGGACTTGCTGTTTCTCAAACTAGTCACTCTAATGTACTTGTCCACTTGTTCAGTTGTGCATCAGGGCCTCCCAATCCTCTTTCTATTCTGGTTAGAGACAGTTTGCTTTGCGCTGTTCTGTGAAGGGAGTAGTACACAGCGTTGTACGAGATCTTCAGTTTCTTGGCAATTTCTCACATGGAATAGCCTTCATTTCTCAGAACAAAAATAGACTGATGAGTTTCAAAATAAATTATTCTATTCTAAAGAAGGACAGTTTTATTGCTTCTTTAATCAGCTCAACAGTTTTTAGTTGTGCTAACATAATTGCAAAATGGTTTTCTAATGATCAATTAGCCTTTTAAAATAAGATTAGCTAACTCAAAGTGCAATTGGAACACTGGAGTGATGGTTGCTGATAATGGGCCTCTGTACGCCTATGCAGATGTTCCATAAAAAATCTGCTGTTTCCAGCTACAATAGTAATTTACAACATTATCAATGTCTACACTGTATTTCTGATCAATTTGATGTTATTTTAATGGACAATAAATGTGCTTGTCTTTCAAAAACAAGGACATTTCTAAGTGACCCCAAACTTTTAAACAGTAGTGTTTATAGTTGGAACTACCACCAAGCTACTGCAAAATGAAAAGTTATATAAATTACTAGTTGAACTGCATGTAGTTCACTACTCCCCAATCCCCAACACTGGAATTAGGCTAGTGGATCATGCATGTGCAGAAATCTCTGTGTTTTTACCAACGGCAAAACCAGAACCTGATAAATGTGCCAAAGTGATTTTAGAACACTGTCATGTGACCTCCCACTGCAGGATAAAACATAGTTAGCTATGTCTGAACCTGCACCAAGCATTATTGCTCAATGAGTATGTGTGCAATGTGCTCGAGTTCTTGGATTTCTAAGGAAAGGATCTGTGATAGGACGATGACTCAAATGCAAATTTAAGTTCCCAGAAACGTCTAAATCTGGACTTAGGCCTAACGATGATACGATGATGGAAGTATTATTTGTCTGTTAGTTGACTTCAATTAGGATAGCAGTGTTGTGTTCGAGACCACTTAAAGCGAGAATGATTCAAGATCAAGACCGGGGCAATCGAGTACGAGTCAAGACCAAGACCGGAGGGGGGTGAGCGGGAGGGGGGAGAGAGGTCCGAGACAGAGTCAAGACAGAGACCAGAAAAATGTGAGTCCAATGCAAGACCATGACTGTAATTTTGTCAAATCATCAACATAAATAAAAGTTCAAAATGTTCAATATTTCTGTGTTCATATTTCAGAAGAACAGACTGTATGGACATTTATTCTTTACACATTCAGAATGGCGAAGAAAATGCATGCCGAGTGCAAATAGAGCCACTCTACACATTTGTACTAACCCAAAGACAGTGGGGAACAATGAGGGCCATCTATGCTTTCAGAGAAAGGCTAAGGATTTATAAAATAATAATTATTATATTATTCTTTTCAATTATGTTCTGATTCAATCTTTTCAGTTTTTGTTAGAAAGGAAAGGGTTAGCAAAAAGATCCAATCAGGATTTTTCTTTGGCGGTCTCAGCTAGCTAAGTCTGTCATTGGCTAGGCCATCAGAAGCTTGATTGAAGGCATCTGCCATTCAACTGTATTAGTCCCACATTTTGGAGTGACAGTGGAATCTACCAATTACATTGACTTGTAATGGGTGGGACCGTTTTTACGAAAACATGGAAACTTCTGCCTTTTCGAAAGCCAACGGGTCACTGTGCAATAGCTAGCAGTAGTTTTCCCACGGTCTAGCTAGCTAGCTTTTGTTGTAGGCTAGTTTGCAGCAGCTGCACCAGGTGTTATCGAAGAGGACGTTGTTGCTAATTTGTTAGCTTCTCCCTTTTCAAGAATAACTTTCAACAAGAAGTTTCAAATTATCATCATGTGGTGAGTGGAACTGTGTTAATTATTGCAACAATGCTGTTGTTAGCCATCGCTTTGAAAATAACTTGTGTGTGAAACATTGTTGCATTTAAACTTTACATCACCTTTGGTGCAAAACGTGAAATGTTTTTTGCAATGGGAAGTAATAGTTGTAAATTTAGATTGGGAAATTCTTAGCCTAATGGTTGTGTTTTTGTATTCTTATGATTGGGACCTACTGGCTTATTATCTCAGACTGATAGGACTGCTGTCTTTCCATTGGCCCTATGCAGTAGTGTAGTGGTGCCTGGAGTGTGAAAAATCCTAGATTTTCCTCTAGATTTTTCAGATTTTCCCTGTCGAAATCACACTTTTTAAAATAAATTACAAAGTATGACAGAAATGTGATGTTCTAAGTCCACAACAACGCTTAAACCACATCATGAGACCATTTTTGAGGTCTTGGAAAAATTGAAAAATATATTTTTGGAGTGTGTAGTTGCCCTTTAATTCTTTCCTACCTACCAGCTACTGATGTCATTATTCTGTGAGCTGCTCCATGTGACAACCAGTTGAATGCTGCATGCTCTTGCTGCCTGCAGATTATATTCTGCTGAAACTAGGCTATGTGTGCTGCACGGATGTGAATATATTTCACAGGCTTTGCAATTGGGTAGGTTACTTCGTGCATGATTTCTCTATTGTACTACATAATTAATAAGTCTAAACTACTTTGATACGTAACAGAAGGGATTAAGAAGTGAGTATAGGCAATGCCCACTGAAAAACAAAGTGGGTATATGGCTTATACCTGCGTATAGCCTCTACTACACCACTGGCCTTTTGTGATTTACAAAAAGTGCCCTCTCCTACATGAGTGCGCTGGTATTACGGTTGCTGTCCTTTCAGCATCAGGAGCCTGTCAGACACTGAAGGCCTATGTCCTATAGGTTTGCTACTGTGCAAACATGTCTATAATAGGGAATAAAATAAAGCCTGTTAATTTTACCTTCTGTCAACCCTTACTAATAGTGAGATTGCAAATGTCAAACAATTTCCTCCACTCTTCCCTACCAGCGAGTCAAAGAAATTCTGACAGTTTGAGGATTTAAAAAAAATTAAAGGACAGTAATGTTACTATTAAAGTAGGAATCCAAGGTTTCAATAGGCGATAAGATAATATTGCTTCAAGAAAAGGGTGTACATATTTTGCCTGGCGAATGAATGAATGAAGCCGATACACTACATCACCAAAGGTATGTGGACACCTGCTCATCGAACATCTCATTCCAAATCATGGGCATTAATATGGAGTTGGTACACTCTTTGCCGCTATAACAGCCTCCACTCTTATGGGAAGGCTTTCCACTAGATGTTGGAACATTGCTACGGGGACTTTCTTCCATTCAGCCACAAGAGCATTAGTGCGGTTGGGCACTGATGTTGGGCGATTAGGCCTGGCTCGCAGTCGGCGTTCCAATTCATCCCAAACGTGTTCAATGGGGTTGAGGACAGGGCTCTGTGCAGGCAAGTCAAGTTCTTCCAAGCCGATCTCGACAGACCCTTTCTGTGTGGACCTCGCTTTGTGCATGGGGCATTGTCATGCTGAAACAGGAAAGGGCATTCCCCAAACTGTTGCCACAAAGTTGGACACACAGAATAATCTAGAATGTCATTGTATGCTGTAGTGTTAAGATTTCTCTTCACTGAAACTAAGGGCCCTACCTGAACCATGAAAAACCGTGCCAGACCATTATTCCTCCTTCACCAAACTTTACAGTTGGCACTATGCATTGGGGCAGGTAGCGTTCTCCTGGCATCCGTCAAACTCAGATTCGTCCATCCAACTGCCAGATGGTGAAGCGTGATTCATCACTCCAGAGAACACGTTTCCACTGCTCCAGTGTAAAATGGCGGCGAGCTTTACACCCCTTTAGTCGACGCTTGGCATTGCGCATGGGGATCTTAGGCTTGAGTGCGGCTGCTCGGCCATGGAAAACCACTTCATGAAGCTCCCAACGAACAGTTCTTGTGCTGACGTTGCTACCAGAGGCAGTTTGGAACCCGGTAGTGAGTGTTGCAACTGAGAACAGATTATTTTTATGCGCTCCGTGCTTCAGCATTTGGCGGTCCCGTTCTGTGAGCTTGTGTGGCCTACCACTTCGCGGCTGAGCCGTTGTTTCTCCTAGACGTTTACGCTTCACACTAGCAGCGCAGATATTTGATGAACTGACTTGCTGTCAAGGTAGCATCCTATGACGGTGCCACATTGAAAGTCACTGAGCTCTTCAGTAAGAAAATTCTACTGCCAATGTTTTTTCATGGAGACTGCATGGCTGTGTGCTCTATTTTAGACGCATGTCAGCAGTGGGTGTGGCTGAAATAGCCAAATCCACAATTTTGAAGGGATGTCCACATACAGTTGAAGTCGGAGGTTTACATACACCTTAGCCAAATACATTTAAACTCAGTTTTTCACAATTCCTGACATTTCATCTGTCTTAGGTCAGTTAGGATCACCACTTTATTTAAAAAATGTGAAATGTCAGAATAATAGTAGAGAGAATGATTTATTTCAGCTTCGTTTTTACTGTGGATATAGATACTTTTGTACCTGTTTCCTCCAGTATCTTCACAAGGTCCTTTGCTGTTGTTCTGGGATTGATTTGCACTTTTCGCACCAAAGTACGTTCATCTTTAGGAGACAGAATGCGTCTCCTTCCTGAGCGGTATGAAGGCTGCATGGTCCCATGGTGTATACATGCATACTATTGTTTGTACAGATGAACGTGGAGCTTTCAGGCGTTTGGAAATTGCTCCCAAGGATGAACCAGACTTGTGGAGGTCTACCATTTTCTTCTGAGGTCTTGGCTGATTTCTTTTGATTTCTCATGGTGTCAAGCAAAGAGGCACTGAGATTGAAGGTAGGCCTTGAAATACATCCACAGATACACCTCCAATTGACTCAAATTATGTCTTTCAGCCTATCAGAAACTTCTAAAGCCATGACATCATTTTCTGGGATTTTCCAAGTTGTTTCTAGGCAGTCATCTTAGTATATGTAAACTTCTGACCAACTGGAATTGTGATACGATGAATTATAAGTGAAATAATCTGTCTGTAAACAATTGTTCGAAAAATGACTTGTGTCATGCACAAAGTCGATGTCCTAACCGACTTGCCAAAACTATAGTTTGTTAACAAGACATTTGTGGGTGAATAACAAGTTTTAATGACTCCAACTCTAAACTGCTGACTTCAACTGTACTTTTGTATATACAGTGTAATTATTAGTTTTTTACTCCGCTGGTCTCGGGAAGAAATTACAAATCCTCACTGTCCAAGACTGAGTCAAGACCAAGTAAAAATGTATCCGACACTGATACAAGACAGAGACTTTCAATGTATGGTCTCGAGACCAAACAACACTGGATGGTAAGAGAAATTATTTTTACATGCATAAGTTCATTCAATAAAATGGGGGGTTTCGAAAACCACACAAATCAATAATGATTGTAGGCCTGATACACATGCAACTCAGACAACAACAACAGCAACCACTGGTGACACTTTACATTACAGTGGCCTAGGCTAATGTTGAATTATTCCAGTAAGTACAGTGTAGCTAGCCTTTGGTACTTACTTATTCTTATTCTGTACTTCTTACAGTTAAACTACTTAGGGTTAACAACCATATAATAATGGGTTAATAAGCCACAGTGATCATAACCATGATGATTTTAAATAAGTTAGACTACTGAAAATCACTAGTTTGAGAACTTCATTTCGGCCTAGAATAGCAGAACATAGAGACAACTCAAGACATAAACAGAGTGAGGAAGGCCGACCTTGACAACTAACCTTTACGCATCTCTGAGTTTATTATGGTTGCCTGAATAATCATGGGTCTGCTTATGCATGTTGATATAAATTATAATTATATGACAGGGTTGGTAGTTGTTGTATTCTAAAAATATTTTATCTTATACATTGTTGACGAACTTCAACTGAAGGAAGCACTTTCGATTGCGCAGTGAACGCACCAACAGGCTGCCAAAACGATTACAACTTGAATGTTTGATAAAAATCGATCTTCTGTGTAGTTAATGCATAATTTAACACCAATATGAGACATATTTAGGATATCAATAACTTACCGTTCACAAACTCAATAAAAGTCAGCTATAAACATTTCAAAAGAGTTTAGATAGAATTCCGTTCCGTTTCTTCTCTCCGTCTTCCCTTACTCATGTGAAGACAGCTGAATATGTATATCGTACAGTTGTAACGTCAATCCATCTACAACAGCATAGCCTGTTCACTATTAGGCTATTTCTTAAAAGTTTAGCAAAGGAAAATAAAAATGTCGCGGCCGAATAATGTTTTGGGGCAATGGGGTGAACGAAAGAACGAGGAGGAGAGGACTTCCCTGTTAGGCATAACGCAATAAACGCATTTAATAATGTAGTCTACGGAAGTGATCGTGGATCACGTTTATAAGGGGGAGGGGGAATACAAAAAATACATAGCAGGGTAGCCTGCTTATGGAACAACATTTTCATGGTATCAATAACATTTGGTTTGTATTCACACATTGTTTTTTTAAAACAAATTTACCACAAATTAGTGAGTTGTTTATGTTTCGGTTTGCTCTAAATTGTGCAAGAAACCATCCCCTTCTTATAAAAGATATATGGAGTTCTTATGTATTATTATACAGATATATAACCTATAATATTTCAATAATACCAATCCACTTCTACATATATTCAAATTAAGGGTCCTACAAAAATGGTATAGTCAGTGGCTTATCTGTAAAATAGAGACCATTTGAAACGATTATAGAATTTACATACTGGCCTATCTGCTATTGAGGAAACATTAAATACATTCGATAGGCTTATGCATATCATAGCTCTGGTTTAGATCCCTGTAATATGGATACCGTCCATAGGACGTTGTTGAGTTTACTTTGCTGTTGCATATCCGTGTAAAATGACTGCGTAAACGACTTTAAGCTGCTGGCACTCTGAAAACGAAACTAACCAAGCATACAGTGCTAGCCAATGGGCATGATATTATAGTAACAGACATAGTAAAGGTCCATTGAATGGTAACCGTAGGCGGACGTAAGTATTGCCATACACTACACACAGTAATTTACGGTAACTTCCAGTAAACAGGTGTTTGTTGTAGGGTTCTCAGGACTCCGGCATGCACGCCCACGCAGTACTGTTGGCATACGTTCATGAGGTGAATAGACGAGACATAATTGGTGCATCATGTTTGGGGGACATAGTCATAGCATATTGGTTTAAAAAGTACTGACATATACAAACCACAGACATGTACAGATTTACTTTAGTTCATGTGTAATAATGACCAGACACTTGTATCCTTACGCGTCATTTCACCTTTCTTGGCACACTTGAACGTTGGGCCAGTAACCGAAAGGTCCCAAGTTCGAATCCCACGAGCAGACAAGGTAAGATGGGTACATTTCCATATCCGTCATTAAGTGTATGGCTACAATCATATTAGGACAAGGTCATTTGCCAATTAGGCTACTTTAGCCACCGCCTACATGTCATGTAATCATGATAGATGTCTGCTGCCTTCTAGTTGCGTGCGCCTCAACCTCCAGCTCTGACAGGCCACCATGCCCACATGAACGCTGGTGGGCACTAGAGCAAATTCGATTAAACATGATAATACATCATAGCCTGAAGGTAAGTCCTAATTAACTTCATTTAAATATCGTTCAACGGCCTAACCATGAGCGTGTTATCTAAACATTTAGGGTATGGTACTGTAACCACAGATGAAAGGGGAAGTCAGTAGCAGTATCTTTGCTGTAACTTTCCATTGCAATTTTTTTTTGCGGATGCAATGTGTTTGACTTTAGATGTGAGAACATAGAGATGCCACAAGAGGGAGTTGTTAGACCGCCTAAATTTGATTCCTCTTCATTCACTGCCCTCAGCAGAGGCAGCGAGGAGGCCAGGGCACGACATGCGGTGGAGGGATGTTCTCTGATGGATAGAACAGTTGGGATGTATGCAATGACCTCAACATGGTCAGTGAATGTGTCGGACGTAGAACCACCATGATATAAGCCTGGTTGTAGATCGATTAGGGCCTGTCAAGAGTTTGCTTCTTCCTGCTTGGGTTAGCATTGGGACAGGGAATGCAGATTTTTTTAGATCAGTGATCAGGTTGGTTATAAGGGACCCCTAAAACAGTTAAATTGTGTGTTTCACTGAGTATGTTTGTATGTGTTTCTCTTTGTGTTCTTGTCTGTGTTTTTGTATGTAAACGCTGCGTGTGTGTGTGTGTGTGTGTGTGTGTGTGTGCGCATCATGGTGTACTAGTAACGTTTGCAGGAATGAAGCTTAATGTGTCTGTGCCACAATGCTGTAATCAATATCAATTATGCACTTAAAATAACAGAAGATAGAATAAAAACACAGTAAGAAATAAGAAGAACATGAGAAAGTAAAGCATACTATTTACCGGGTCAGTTCCAATACCATATTTACAATGTGCAGGGATACTAAGTTGATAGAGGTAGATATGTGTAAGGGTAAAGTGACTAGGCATCAGGACATGTTATGATTAACAGTGTGTCGGCAGGGTAAATGAAGAGTGTGTGTGTGTGTAGAGTCAGTATAAATGTGTGTGCATGTTATGTGTGTGTTGATGTGTGAGTGGGTAGAGTTCTGTGAGTGTGCATAGAGACAGTGCAACAACAACAATAAAATACAAGGGTCAACTCAAATAGTCTGTGTAGCCATTCTGTTAGCCATTTAGCAATCTTATGGCTTGGGGATAGAAGCTGTTCAGGTGCGTGTTGGTGTCTTCATGCAGACTTCATGCACCGGTACCGCTTGCTGTACAGAGATTCGCTGTACAGAGAGAACAGTCTATGGCTTGGGTGGCTGGAGTCACCCAAGGCCAATTTTCCGGGCCCGGATGGCAGAGTGTGTGGCCCCAGTGATGTACTGGGCTGTCCACACTACCTTCTGTAGCGCCTTGCAAGCGAGGGTGGTGCTGTTGCCATACCAAGCAGTGATGCAGCCAGTCAAGATGCTCTCAATGGTGCAGCTGTAGAACTTTTTGAGGATTTCAGGGACCATGCCAAACCTTTTAAACTTCCAGAGGGGGAAGAGGTGCTGTCGCACCTTCTTCACGACTCTACGCATGTGAGTGGCCATTTTAAGTCCTTAGTGATTTGGACACCAAGGAACTTAAAGCTCTCAACCCACTCCACTGCAGCCCCATCGATGTGGATGAGGGCGTGCTCACCCCCCAGTTTCCTGTAGTCCATGATCAGCTCCTTGTGTTTACTGACACAAACACACACACCATTCCCTGGCAAACCTCTCTCTCTCAACTCTCTCTTTCTCTCTCAGAACAGAAGTACCGCAGTTAAGGTTTCCTGTGTGTGTGTTTTGTAGTATTTTGCCCTGTCCTCTTCGTTGCTATTTTCATTTTCTGCATGGCTGAAGGACTGCACCATTGAAACACTGTTTGAGATGGTCCACATACCAGAAAGACACAGTTCAGCTGAAGGTTGTCATGACTGAAACACTAGCAACACACACACAATATTGTACTTGATTGTTTTCTTATGTCTTAACCAAGGTTTTCTTTTTCTACAGGTTTTGAACAGCGCCACAGAAGGGTGGAGATTAGAGCCAGAGGATTGATTTGAGATTTGAGTAAGGTAAGGCTATCTTGCTTGAAAGTGAGAAGGAATTGTTTTCTTTCTTTCTTTCTACAGCCCCTTAGCTTCCCTGTTTCTAAATTGCCCAATAGTAAATCAGTCATTATATTGGATGTAACACATAACAGAATTTGTCCCTCACAGCAAATAAACCTTTGAAATGGGAACTAAAATTACAGTTTGAAATATGGTTTGAGACAAAACAATAATGGTCGGGCCTATTAACATCACCACCAGGGGTCAACAGTTCAGCACGTCATCTTTAAAATATATTTAGCCTGTTAATGATGGCCATCAGATTCCTATCTCTCTTTCCTGCTCACTCGCTCCCTTGCTCTCTCTCTCCCTGCCATAGCCTGGAGGAGTGTTGTAGCCAGCATCTGGAGTCAGGCTGTGTGAATGGGATCCTTTCTTACGGGGGCCTGCGCTCCAGTGAGCGCACTCAGGGCATGGGGCACTGCACTGCAGGCCTACCAAGATAGGAGTAGGCAGGGGAAAAGGAGGTGCAGGGGTAGGGCCAGGCAGGCAGGGAAATGGAGAGGCAGGAGGGATGGAGTAGGATAGGGGGTTGGGGATATTGGGAGACCACAGAGTTTATCACCAAACACGGCCACTAGCTTTGAGGCTCTTTTCAGAGTCTCACCTTTCCTGCTGTATACGATCTAATTTCATGTTCTCTCCTCTCCCCAATTTATTTCTTCTTCCCGTCCTCTCTCTCTGTTTTAGGGGAAACAGTGGGGACAGGTCTGGTAGTATAAATGAAATGGAGAGGGCCAAGTGGCTGGGGTTAGGGAGGCAGATTTATTGGGGTTTGGGATGGGAGGAAGAGGCTTGGTGGTCCAGTGCTGGGACTGGGGCTGGTGGGGAGGCTAGCTACATAAAAATGGTTGCCGGTCTTGTCTTGTAATGAGATAATAAAATCTAAAAACACTGGGGATCATGGATAATACCTTCCAAGGCCCTCCTCTCCACAGGGGACCTGGTGGGTGGGCTGACTGGCTCTGACTGCTCTCTCTATTTATTTTACTAGGCATGTCCGTTAAGATCAAATTATTATTTTCAATGACGGCCTAGGAACACTGGGTTAACTGCCTTGTTCAGGGGCAGAACGACAGATTTGTATCTTGTCAGCTCGGGGATGGATTCAATCTTGCAACCTTTTGGTTACTAGTCCAACACTGTAACCACTAGGCTACCTGCCACTCTCTCTATGGTGGCGGTCAAGTTGGGGATGAGGTGGTAGTTATAGAGATCAGATGAGGTGTTGGTTCTATTTTCAGGTTCTATTCAGAGTTGTATTTTCTGAGGTTTGAAGTGCAGGCCCACTCCTTTCGTAGTTCTTTGAGCTTTTTATTGAAGCGATAGTAAAGATGGGGGAGGGTGAGTCAAAGGGCAGTGAGTGGGCCAGATTCAAACCCATGTCGACTCTGGCATACATGTGTGCCGGGGTCAGTGGCTGTAACTGCTGGACGACGCAGGCCACGGTTTGAAGGAAGTTTCAGACAACTGGAGGCATGAGCGCCTGAATAGTGAACACCCCTGATGGCTCTACAGCCTCTCAAGGTTATAGCACATATCAATTATTATCTCTAGCTCTTTGTTGAACAATTATATCCACATTCATTCATTAACTGAATCCCAAGGTGGAATGTACAAGAAATGTAGCTAGGCCCACTGAACATATAGCCGATAAACTCAGAAAAATCAAGTGAATAAATGGACGCACTCGCTTAGCCTCTACCGGTGCCCAGAGCAGACAGATGTTGCATTGATGTTACAAGTCATTTATACCACCCCGCTCTTAATGATCTGCCCGCTTTGTCCCCCCGACGGGTCAAATGCGAATGCTCCCTACATGTGGTTGCGTGCAGTACAACGGAAGCGTAGGCTACTCCAGTGGTTATAGGCCTGCATCAGTTTGCATACATTTAAATGGATAATTATATGGAGAGTGTTTTTCTCTTATTGACCCTAAGAGGGATAGCCTAGGCCTACCTCTTGTTTGTTTTTTTAAGGAAAAGAATATCATGCCTATCATGCTGGCCAGGATAAAGGATCAATGTATACTTTAGAAGTGTCTAATCTATCTCAGAAGGCAGAACCAGTCCTAGACAGGACTCCTTAATAATTATCACTATATTTACATACTTCACAAACACTAATTATGCTAGTTGACTGCACATAGCATAGACACATAGTGCTGACACTCACTCCGCAGTGGTTGGGAATGCGTATGGGAGTTGAACATGCAGCGACCCAGACCCCCTTTACTGTCAGATTACACATAATGTCTTTTTAAATTTGTAATAAAAATAATAATAATGAAAGAAGTGTCTCATTTAGGTCTAGTTGGGCAATGGAATCATAAGTGTGTGTATATATACTGTATGGATTTTTTTTTTAAATTGTCCTTCATAACGCACCTTGCTTAAAGGGATACTTCTGGATTTTGGGAATGAGGCCCTTGATCTACTTCCCTAGAGACAGATGTATGCATTTTGAAGGAAGTTTAAGTCTAAGACTAGCGCAATTGCTAACTAGTATTATCACAATGACTGAAGTCCATTGGTATCTTCTAGCAGGTTGGAAATCACAGCTGGCCTTGTACATTGTTTGCTTCCTCCAGCCATTCGGGATAAACTGTTTCGGTTTCAATGGCTCAATATTTTGGACAAAAACTGATGAATGTAAATAAGGCTGGGAATGTCAATACAATCGAACTAGCAAGTCAATCATAATGTGGCTAATAGGCTAGCTTATCTATTTATGTAGCTATTTCTTTAGCAAGCTAAAAATACAGAGCATGAAGTTAGCTAGCTGCTGGGAGGATTTTGTCATTGGACGAGAGGGTGAGTGGCCAACTTTTTCCACTCATATCGTTTTTGATTCAGGTGTCATTTAGTTAGGTACACTGAAGAAAAATATAAACACAACATGCAACAATTTCAAAGATGTTACTGAGTTACAGTTCATATAAGGAACTCAGTCAATTGAAATCAATTATTCAGGCCCTAATCTATGGATTCCACATAACTGGGAATACAGATATGCCTCTATTGGTCACAGATACCTTAAAAAAATATTGGGGCATGGATCAGAAAACCAGTCAGTATCTGGTGTGACCACCATTTGCCTCATGCAGTGCAACACATCTCCTTCGAATAAAGTTGATCAGGCTGTTGATGGTGGCCTGTGGAATGTTGTCCCATTCCACTTTAATGGCTGTCGTGCGAAGTTGCTGGATATCGGCGGTAACTGGAACACGTTGTCGTACACGTCGATCCAAAGCATCCCAAACATGCTCAATGGGTGGCATGTCTGTTGAGTATGTAGGCCATGGAAGAACTGGGACATTTTCACCTTCCAGGAATTCTGTACAGATCCTTGCGACATGATGTTAAAAATGTGAGAAATAAGCTTTTTGTGCGTACGGACAATTTCTGCGATCTTTTATTTCAGCTCATGAAATGGGACCAACTCTTCACATGTTGCAGTTATACTTTTGTTCAGTGATTAATTTTGCTAGCTAGCTATGCTGAACTTGAACGACTTTTATCCGTAGTTAGCATACCTCTTAGTTGTCAATTAAATGTATTTGGCATCGATCAAATGGGCGGGTAGGCAGGCAAGTTCCCATTGAGTTGTCAAAACGTGGGTTGGGACAAACATGCAAGGGCGAGCAGACTACTATTCCCCATTATTTATCAGTGCAATTTCTGTCAACCAACTACAAGCTGAAAAAGTTTGAGAGGGTTTATCTCCTGTCCCCTTGTTAGATTTTAGCTCATCTCGCTCTGGCCAACATTTGTTTGTTGATCTTTTTGTTGTTGATGAATAGTTCCCAAATGTAAGAGTACTCCCGTGGTATTTACATATTTGCAGAAGTCCATTCAGGTATATTGGGGCTTTTGGCGAATGCTTTCTAATGATCTAAAGTTGCGCTGTTGGTACTGTAAACAGAAGTGCTCCAATGTCAGAAAGAAAAAAAGCGTCATATTCTTCCTGGAGGTGTATATGAGCAGATTTGAATAAGATTTCTTATTGATAAAATGCTGTGAGTTCCACTAAGTCTGGTGAAGACTTTATAATGTATATATTTTATTTTGTATTGTACAGAGACATAGTCACTGACCAATAACCTACATTAAGGGGAAAGACCACTACAGAGGCACCAATAAGGTCACTCTCTCATCTGTGCAACAGAACAGGACAGGTTTATATGGGAAGCATCAAAGGGGAAGAGGTGAAAAAGGAACCTGAGGGATTTATTGTTCTGTTCAGTTTTTGTATGTTTTGTTAATATATGCCCACTAAGAAGCTTGAGGGTTGAGCAATACTATTTTAATTGTAGCTGTTTATGTAGTGAATCAACAACGTACATAATGTATGGAGTCAATATGAGACCAAAAATATGTAACGACTAAGGCTATTGCAGTGACCACAATAAATTCCACGTGACCATTGAGTCATGGTAATCTCCTTTTATGCTCTCTGGACATGTGTTGGTAGTACCCAACTAGCTAACGACCTGGCTAATGGCCTGGTACTCAGGGCTTTATTGTCCCTCTAACCACTCTGACATCAATGCAAATGCAATCAAAAATCACATCAAACACATCATCAAAACAGTATGTGCTTTTAAATCTCACCTCACTGTGAGCGGAGCTGAAAACATGGTCGTTGTGGAAGTTGTTTGAAAGCCTAACACAACAAAATGGACAGTGCTCTCTAATGTGATGATTCATTCAAAACACTATATGCATATTCAATCTTATGCATATGCCTATAATGCATAGGCCTATATATGAGCCCAAGCACCACCCAATTTATTGAAAAAATTAATAATGATTGAGCCATTATACAATACATAGCCTTCTACATATTACGCACAGCAGAAAAAAACAAACATTTTAAAATGCTGAACATAGTTGGAGTAGCCTATGCTCCAAAATTAAACAAATTCTAGTAATCACATTTGACTGTGGACTGCATTATTATGCATCCTGGATGGACTGGTTACCTTATGCTAAACTCCAAACTTTATATCCATGAGTCTGGGAGAGAAAATATAGGCCTAGGCAATGCTGTTGGTTCATTGATTGTGCAGAGTTAGCTTACAATTCTATATGAATTTGTATTTGATTTTGAATAGCCTAGAAATAGGGAACTTTTTAAATATTTTCATAATTAATAGACGTACACATCACCTTTTTAGCTACAGAATATCTCACCACTGTGCATTTCCATCTCTCCTTCATTCCTTTCTTGAGTGAGCACAGAGAGGGGCTGTCAATAGTTTAATGAAATTTTTCGTTGTGAAAACATGTTACTATTGATGTTCCCAAACAGATTTCAATTGGTTTCCCAAATTAAGCATTGGGTAGCTACAGGGACAGGATTGGAGAGCCCATGGCATACAGAGTTTGAGCAAAATCTCACTTGTCTGACAGAGAGAGGCTGCATGCTCCTTGAACAGTGGTTGATGAGTGGAGTCAAATAACTGGAGTAGCCTATCCGAATAAGCGGAAAACGGCCTCCATTTGATAAAATAGCACTCAAATGAGTGCATACGGATTACATCTTTTTTCCCCCTGCCCATTTGAGAAGTGGCCATTCTAAATCTTAACTGATTTTACAGATTCAATTGAGAATAGTATGATGGGTGAAAATATGATCACTTGATGAGAGAACAGTGTGTGCAGCCTGAGGCAAGGAACCGAGCTCTTTCTCAAATCATCAATAGCCAATAGTCACATCATGCAGCCCATCTATGTTTTGATTTCTAAGACAAATAACTCTAAATCTAGAGCATAGGACCTGTTTCAAATGATGACTTTTATGCTCAACATAGTCACTTCATATGCGCACTAGCTTCGGAATGGAAAAAATATCCTTTATATTTAATTCAGCAAAGTTGTCATTATATTCTTCCTACTATAAAACCATATAATATAAAATAACGGCACATGATTTATAAGACTATCTTATCTACTAAATGGACAAGCCTACAGCCTATGGCATGGCCCATACAGTAGGCCAACTCATATTCTGTTCTTCTGAAATACATTTTCTTCGTATCATGTTGTTTCTTTAGACCTGCCAAATATAAATATTGGATTTATTGTGATGGTGTATGTTAAATTGATTTATTAGACTTGTTATATTGTTTATATTAATTAACTGTCAATTACTGTGAGACCGGCAGCCTTTGCATGACAATAATCGGCTGACATTTCATGACGGCCACAACCCTAGTAAAGACCCTTTTCAATATAATGTGTTATTGAATACATGAACATGTGTGCCATTGAATGTCAATGGAATTGTGCAGCCAGTCAAAAGAATGAAGGTATATTCTTATAATAAAAAAAGAATAATAACACCGTCATCGGGTTTAGGTAAGCTTGGGATGTGTTGTCATTCTCCTCCACCTTCTACTTAATATCCAGAGGAGTATACATTTTCATTGATTAAAATTTACTACAAACCCAAATGGACGTTTTATAAGGGAAACCTAGCACATAAAAAGTCACTCTACTGAATTGTTATTGCCCAGATGAAGAGGACCCAATGTTCATTAATGATTTTATACTAAAATGTTCTCAATGTAAGTGGAATATTATATGGAGAGAGGGGTATTTTAATTGTGAGCGGGATGCAACTCTAGACAAGTCATCAACAAAACTTCAGAACTACCTGTAATAAGGAAGTACACGTACTGGGATATGTTCCGGGTAGCCTCTGAGAATAACATCGACGAATATACGGTGACTGAGTTCATCGAAGTGTATAGGAGGTGTTGTACCCACTGTGACTATTAAAACCTACCCAAACCAGAAACCGTGGATAGAGGACAGCATTTGCGGTAAACTGGAAGCGCAAATGACCACATAACCATGGCAAGGTGACTGGGAATATGGCAGAATACAAACAGTGTAGTTATTTCCTCCGTAAGTCAATCAAACAGGCAAAACCTCAGCACAGAGACAAAGTGGAGTCACAATTCAACAGCTCAGACGCAAGACATATGTGGCAGGGTCTACAGACAATCACAGACTACAAAGGGAAAACCAGCCACATCGCGGACACCAACGTCTTGCTTCTGGACAAGCTAAACACCTTCGCCCGCTTTGAGGACAACACAGTGACACCGACGCGGCCAAGGACTGTGGGCTCTCCTTCTCTGTGGCCGATGTGAGTAAGACATTTTAAGCATGTTAACCTTCACAAGGCTGACGGCCCAGACTCCATCCCTAGCCGTGTCCTGAAAGCATGCGCAGACCAGATGGCTGGAGTGTTTACGGACATATTCAATTTCTCCATATCGCAGTCTGCTGTCACCGCTTGCTTCAAGATGTCCACCATTGTTCCTGTACCCAAGAAAGCAAAGGTAACTGAACTAAATGACTACCGCCCCGTAGCACTCACTTCTGTCATCATGAAGTGCTTTGAGAGGCTAGTTAAGGATCATATCACCTCTACCTTACCTGACACCCACTTCAATTTGCTTACTGCCCCAATAAATCCACAGACGATGCAATCGCCATCGCACTGCACACTGCCCTATTTGGACAATAGGAATACCTATGTAAGAATGCTGTTCAATGACTATAGCTCAGCATTCAACACCATAGTAACCTCCAAGCTCATCATTAAGCTTGGGGCCCTGGGTCTGAACACCGCCCTGTGCAACTTGGTCCTGGACTTCCTGACAGGCCGCCCCCAGGTGGTGAAGGAAGGAAACAACACCTTCACTTCGCTGATCCTCAAATCAGGGGCCCTACAAGGGTTGCGTGCTCAGCCCCCTCCTGTACTTCCTGTTCACCCATGACTGCGTAGCCACGCACGCCTCCAACTCAATCATCAAGTTTGCAGACGACACAACAGTAGTAGGCCTGATTACCAACAATGACGAGACAACCTACAGGGAGGAGGTGAGGGCCCTGAGAGAGTGGTGCCAGGAAAATAATCTTTCACTCAATGTCAACAAAACAAAGGAGCTGATAGTGAACTTCAGGAAACAGCAGAGGGAGCACGCTCCTATACACATTGATGTGACCGCAGTGGAGAAGGTGGCAACAGCGCCTCTTCAACCTCAGGAGGCTAAAGAAATTTGGCTTGGCCTCTAAAACCCTCACAAACTTTGACAGATGCACAATTGAGAGGATCCTATCGGGCGTATCACCGCCTGGTACGGCAACTGCACCACCCGCATCCGTAGAGCTCTCCAGAGGGTGGTACAGTCTGCCCATCGTATCACCGGGGACACACTGCCTGCCCCCCAGGACACCCACAGCACCCGATGTCACAGGAAGGACAAAAAGATCACCAAGGACATCAACTCCCCGAGCCACGGCCTGTTCACCCCGCTATCATCCAGGAGGCGAGGTCAGTACAGGTGCATCAAAGCTGGGACCAAGAGACTGAAAAACAGCTTCTATCTTAAGGCCATCAAACTGTTTAATAGCCATCACTAGCCAGATTCCACCCGGTAACGCAACCCTGCACCTTATTGGCTGCTGCCGGAAGTTGACATACACTTAGGTTGGCGTCATGAAAACTTGTTTTTCAACTACCACAAATTTCTTGTTAACAAATTATAGTTTTGGCAAGTCGGTTAGGACATCTATTTTGTGCATGACACAAGTAATTTTTCTAACAAATGTTTACAGACAGATTATTTCACTTATAATTCACTGTATCACAATTCCAGTGGGTCAGAAGCTTACATACACTAAGTTGACTGTGCCTTTGAACAGCTTGGAAAATTCCAGAAAATTATGTCATGGCTTTAGAAGCTTCTGATAGGCTAATTGACATAATTTGAGTCAATTGGCGGTGTACCTGTGGATGTATTTCAAGGCCTACCTTCAAACTCAGTGCCTCTTTGCTTGACATCATGGGAAAATCAAAAGAAATCAGCCAAGACCATAGAAAAAATTGTAGACCTCCACAAGTCTGGCTCGTCCTTGGGAGCAATTTCCAAACTCCTGAAGGTACCACGTTCATCTGTACAAACAATAGTATGCAAGTATAAACACCATGGGATCACGCAGCCGTCATACCGCTCAGAAAGGAGACGCGTTCTGTCTCCTAGAAGTGAACACACTTTGGTGCGAAAAGTGCAAATCAATCCCAGAACAACAGCAAAGGACCTTTGAAGATGCTGGAGGAAACAGGTTCAAAATGATCTATATCCACAGTAAAACGAGTCCTATATTGACATAACCTGAAAGGCCGCTCAGCAAGGAAGAAGCCACTGCTCCAAAACCGCCATAAAAAAGCCAGACACCGGTTTGCAGCTGCAGACTGGGACAAAGATCATATGGAGAAATGTCCTCTGGTCTGATGAAACACAAATTGAACTGTTTGGCCATAATGACCATCGTTATGTTTGTAGGCAAAAAGGGGAGGCTTGCAAGCTGAAGAACACCATCCCAACCAGCACGGGGGTGGCAGTATCATGTTGTGGGGGTGCTTTTCTGCAGGAGGGACTGGTGCACTTCACAAAATAGATGGCATCATTAGAAAGTTATGTGGATATATTGAAGCAACATCTCAAGACAGTCAGGAAGTTAAGCTTGGTCGCAAATGGGTCTTCCAAATGGACAATGACCCCAAGCATACTTCCAAAGTTGTGGCAAAATGGCTTAAGGACAACAAAGTCAAGGTATTGGAGTGGCCATCACAAAGCCCTCACCTCAATCCTATAGATTATTTGTGGGCAGAACTGAAAAAGCATGTGTGCGCAAGGAGGCCTACAAACCTGACTCAGTTACACCAGCTCTGTCAGGAGGAATGGTCCAAAATTCACCCAACTTATTGTGAGAAGCTTGTGGAAGGCTACCCGAAACAATTGACCCAAGCTAAACAATTTAAAGGCAATGCTACCAAATACTAATTGAGTGTATGTAAACTTCTGACCCACTGGGAATGTGATGAAAGAAATAAAAGCTGAAATAAATAATTCTCTCTACTATTATTCTTACATTTCACATTCTTAAAATAAAGTGGTGATCCTAACATGCTGACCAGACCGGACACATTGCGTGCGTGAGCGTTGCAAAACAAATGTTGAAATCCATGTTATTCAATTATTGCACCCACACTGCTCGCGCGCACCAACGAGTGTCTGCGACGCCAAGGACTAAAATAGAAGTCTTTCCTATTTCTGACACAGATCGCGCTGAAAGTCCTGCCTCTCGCATCTCCTCATTGGTTTATAGAAGCAGGTACCCACGTGTCATCTTCTCATTGGTTATACCCACGTGGGTGATTGAAAGACAAACTGTTTTGTTGGTAGTTGTGGTAATACTATGAAAGTTTAGATGCCAATCACCATATAAATTAAAAGATGAAAAAGCCTGGAAGGAGGAGAGATGACTAGAAACGATTCGGTTGGCCGTTTTATGTGTGGTTAATTGGCAGAGTAGAGGAGTTTGTGCATTTCAGGTAAAATAACAACTAAATGTTTATATCCCAGGACAAATTAGCTAGCAACAGAAAGCTAGCTAAATAGGACAAATTAGTTAGCAAGTGCAAGCTAACTAGCTAAATTGCCAGACATGTTTAATGCTTTTCGACCTGTCCCTAAATTAATGTAATTGGTTCAGAGTTTGTTTTGATATTTTAACCTGCGTGTCGTGATCGCGTTTGGTGTAGGGGGATAAAATTAATTTATGCACGATAATGCACTATGGCGCACGCGTGCAGCCGGTTTGGGTTCCGTGTTACTGACCTAAAACAGGGACTTTTTTTCTTGGATTAAATGTCAGGAATTGTAAAAAAAAATAAAAAATTAATTGTAAATGTATTTGGCTAAGGTGTATGTAAACTTCCAACTTCAATTGTACATAGACTTGGAATCACTGGCATCTTTAAATAATGCAACACTAGTCACTTTATTAATGTTTACATACTGCTTTAGTCTTCTCATATGTATATACTGTATTCTATTCTACTGTATTTTAGTCAATGCAACTCTGACATTGATCAATCTAATATTTAAATATTTCTTAATTCCATTCTTTAACTTTTAGATTTGTGTGTATTGTTGTGAATCGTTTTTAGATACTACTGCAATGTTGGAGCTAGGAATATAAGCATTTCGCTACACCTGCAATAACATCTGCTAAATATGTGTATGTGACCAATAAAATGTTATTTAATTTGATGGTAGCATCCACATTAATGTACAAGTGTTTTAGAAACATATTCTACTGGAAAGCAGGGAGTTGTGAACAGGCGCATACTTTATTGAGTCAGGAGAAACCAACAGACGGACGCCACTGCGTCGAAACCTCCAGCCAATAAGCAAAAATGCAAAACGTGCAAACAGTCACAATAATTATGTTCAAACAAATAAACATACCTCGTGACAAAACACGGAATGAACGAACACCAGTCTAGCGCTCAGAATTGACACGTAACACAAAACAATTTCACACAAAGACATGATGGGGAACAGAGGAATAAATACATGTAGTGTGATTGGTTCATGAAAACCAGGTGTACAGGGAACAAGACAAAACAAATGGATAAATGAAAAATGGAGCAGCGAAGGCTAGAAAGCCGGTGACGTCGACCGCCGAAAGCCGCCCGTACAAGGAGAGGAGCCGACTTCGGCGGAAGTCATGACATCTATTCTTATTTACAATAAAAGTGACATAATACATTATTCACCATTCATTTCTAATGGGCACAATATTATCTGAAACACCACCAAACAAACAGCAAATGCATCCAACAAGTTTGTGGAGTCACAAGCTTGATGTAATTATTGCATGCTTGGAATTGGGGACCAAATACAAACATTCTGACTACTTTAATACACATATAAGTGAATTTGTCCCAATACTTTTTTTTTGTCCCCTAAAATGTGGGGACTATGTACAAAAAGTGCTGTAATTTCTAACCGGTTCACCCGATATGGATGAAAATACACTCAAATTAAAGCTTACAGTATGCACTCTGTATCATTTCAAATCTAAAGTGCTGGAGTACAGAGCAAAAAAAAACAAAAAATGTGTCACAGTCCCAATACTTTTGGAGCTCACTGTATGGAGCTCACTGTATGTTGATGTTGTATGAGGTTGAAATATGCTCGATTTGAGTTCAATGGAAAAAGCAATAAAAAAAAATTGTAGAAAAAAAGAGACACAAATAATGCTTGTGAAACAGTGTGATCTAACCATTTGATCTGGCTGTTTATCTACATCTTCATGTTGGGGCGGCAGGGTAGCCTAGTGGTTAGAGCGTTGGACTAGTAACCAGAAGGTTGCAAGTTCAAATCCCTGAGCTGACAAGGTACAAATCTGTTGTTCTGCCCCTGAACAGGCAGTTAACCCACTGTTCCTAGGCTGTCATTGAAAATAAGAATTTGTTCTTAACTGACTTGCCTAGTAAAATAAAGGTAAACATTTTTTTTTAAATGACAGAGTTCCTCTATAGCCTAGCAGTCCATTGATGACATTATCCGACAGTGTTAACTCTTCCCCTGCATGTTCTTTGAAGCCTCGCGCCTGTCTCCTCTCTATTGATCCTGCTGATGCTGTGAACCTCTGAGTTGTCATGTCTTTGATGCATCCATGCTGTAGCAGCCGAGTGCCTTTACAACCCAGATCAATGTCTTGTGTCTGCTGCGCTGTGGTGTGTGTACCACAGTGGAGGCCGAGGACGGATCATCCACAGACACTCACATGGGCGTACGCATGCACACGCACTGGAGCTGTGGCTGAAAGCCAAGGCTGGAGCTAGGTAATAGGATTGTAAGTGTCTGGGAATGAAGGGTAATGAAATGAGCATCCAGAGCAATCAGAGGGAGAGAGGAACCGAGGAAGGAAGGGAGGGGGCTAACTGACAGGGACAACCTGCAAGACCAGAACAACACTTCCCCTTTCTCCCTGGCCATGACACCATTACTGCGGTACACATATTTCAGGATTAAAGGCGTGGCAAGCTTTGGTACTTCATACTCTGCTGATAACTTTTATCTCTAACACAAGGCTAAGACATGGGATTATGGTATAACTTTTATGTCTCAAAGATATTACAGAGCTCAATCTGCCTCTGAAAAGACACATACAGATTCCCATGTAGGCCCACAGCACAACATAGCACAGTGTGTCCATGCATGAGCTTTAAACTAGCAGGGGGTCATTTTGGCTTCTTGAAACTTAGAGCTTCGGTTTTGTTGTCTGTTTTCTATATCTTGTCCCATTCCCCGACTCCTTACAAATATTATTCTTCCTGTCTATTCTCAGAATCCCGGTCCTACTTCCATGTGCTTTTTAATCCATGTTTCAGTGCATTATCTTTATGTGATATGTATTCTATATGTGATATGTATTCTATTCCCGTTGTGATTTGATTTGTGATTTGATTTGTGGAACAGAAATGGCAGATTAGTCTTAAACCCTCCCAAATAGAATATCCACTCATCTGTATAGCTCATGCATCCAGGGCCTCAGCATAATTGCTGTTGATTTGTGGTGAAGGCTGGACAAGACCTGGGTTCAAATAATGGTTGATATCTTTCAAATACTTTTGAGCGTTTACTTTAGCCTGCCAGGAGTAACAATTGGGCAGAGTTAGCAGTTTTGGGACTATTATATTGGTCCATTAAGCCAGGCTATCTCAATCAAGCACAGATCAATTCATTTGAATGATTGTAAATAGTATTTAAACCCAGGTCTGGACAGGACAATGCTTGGCTTATAGCCTACGCTGGGCCAGGAGAAAAGGAACCGATCTGCTCTGCATCCTTCTATCCAACAATACCATCCGATCCAGCATGTGCTTATTAAAACCATTGTGGACCAGGGCATTTCCCCAGTGTCGCCTCTCCCTGTTGTGTCCTCTCCCTGTTGTGTCCTATCTGATTGATGTTGACTGGGGTCACCTAAACTTGTAGGAACCAGGGGATCAGGGTATTGCTGTGTGTATGTGTGTGCGTGATGGTGCACACAGGGGACTAAATGTTTACATGCATTCATTTGACTTAATTTGACTGGTGTCCTAGGGTGAGGTACAGACGTGAGGCCTTACAGATATAGGATCTTAGTTGGACTTGTATTGTCACAGCTAAATAATCTTGCCACAACAGGATTTGAACTGTTAGTCCATCATGTTGGTTGATCTGTGATTAGTCTATTAGCTAGTCAAAAGTAGGCTACATGGAGGAAGGATTGTTGACATATATTTTACATTTGTATCTAAAATCATAATTGAGAAGTAATTAATCAAAGTTGGCATATTTATGATATGTGGGGCATACCCAGGCCTCCTTCAAGACTCCATAATGGCTTCAGCTGTAGATGCTACGAAGCAAACATTTGTACAAAGCATCTTGTACAGATAAATTGGCATAATAGACCATCATTGCACATCCTGCAAATCACCAGCAGAGGGAGTCCATTTTGAATCCATTTTCACATTCACTCTGTTGGTGATGATTACAAATTGGATCATAACTCTAAAAGTAGCAGACATCCCACTCTGGAACTTTGATTTCCACGTAGAGTATGTTATGTTCAACAATATATTGAAAGTAAACTTTTTCAATACCCCAATAATGACAAAGCGAAAAGTTTTTTTTAAATGTTTGCAAATGTATTGAAAAGAAACAACAGAAATATCTTATTTACATAGAGTTGAAGTTGGAAGTTTACATACACCTTAGCCAAATCCATTTAAACTCAGTTTTTCACAATTCCTGACATTTTAATCTGAGTAAAAATTCCCTGTTTTAGGTCAGTTAGGATCACCACTTTATTTTAAGCATGTGAAATGTCAGAATAATAGCAGAGAGAATTATTTATTTCAGCTTTTATTTCTTTCATCACATTCCCAGTGGGTCAGAAGTTTACATACACTCAATTAGTATTTGGTAACTTTGCCTTTAAATTGTTTAACTTCTCTAGGGTAAGGGCAGCATTGGGAATTTTGGATGAAAAGTGTGCCCAAATTAAACTGCTTGCTACTCAGCCATAAAAGCTAGAATATGCATATAATATTTAGAAGTTTCTAAAACTGTTTGAATGATGTCTGTGAGTATAACATAACTCATATGGCAGGCAAAAACCTGAGACAAAATCCAACCAGGAAGTGGGAAATCTGAGGTTTGTAGTTTTTCGACTCTTGCCCTATCGAATACACAGTGTCTATGGGGTCATGTTGAACTTCTTAAGGCTTCCACTAGATGTCAACAGACTTTAGAACGTTGTTTGATGCTTCTACTGTGAAGTGGAGCCGTATGAGAGGGGAATGAGTCAGGGGTCTGCCAGCAGTCACGAGCTCAGTCTCGCGCGTTCACGTGAGAGCGACCTGCGTTCCATTGCATTTCTGAAGACAAAGGAATTTTCCTGTTGGAACATTATTGAAGATTTATATTAAAAACATCCTAAACATTGATTCTATACATTGTTTGAGATGTTTCTACGGACTGTAACGGAACTTTTGGACTTTTCATCTGCTTGTGCGCCATGAAGGATTACTGGGCTGAATGCGCTAACAACGAGGAATATGGACATAAATGATGGACATTATCGAACAAAACAAAAATTTATTGTGGAACTGGGATTCCTGGGAGTGCATTCTGATGAATATCATCAAAGGTAAGTGAATATTTATAAAGTTATTTCTGACTTCTGTTGACTCCAACATGGCAGATAATCAATTTGGTTTGATTTGTCGTCTGAAAGCCGTACTCAGATTATTGCATGGTTTGCTTTTTCCGTAAAGTTTTTTTGAAATCTGACACAGTGGTTGCATTAAGGAGAAGTATATCTTTTTAATTCTGTGAATAACACTTGTATCGTTTATCAATGTTTATTATGAGTATTTATGTAAATTTATGTGGCTCTCTGCAAAATCACTGGATGTTTTGGAACTACTGAACATAACGCGCCAATGTAAACTCAGAGTTTTGGATATAAATATGAACTTTACCGAACAAAACATACATGTATTGTGTAACATGAAGTCCTATGAGTGTCATCTGATGAAGATCATCAAAGGTTAGTGATTCATTTTATCTATATTTCTGCTTTTTGTGACTCCTCTTTAGCTGGAAAAACGGCTGTGTTTTTCTGTGACTTGGCTCTGACCTAACATAATAATTTGTTTTGCTTTCGTCATTAAGCCTTTTTTTAAATTGGAGACTGGCTGGATTTACAACAAGTGCATCTTTAAAATTGTGTAAAATACGTGGGACGCTACCGTCCCACGTACCCTAGAGAGGTAAACTTGGGTCAAACGATTTGGGTAGCCTTCCACAAGCTTCCTGTAATAAATTGGGTGAATTTTGGCCCATTCCTCCTGACAGAGCTGGTGTAACTGAGTCAGGTTTGTAGGACTCCTTGCTCGCACACGCTTTTTCAGTTCTGCCCACAAATGTTCTATAGGATCGAGGTCAGGGCTTTGTGATGGCCACTCCAATACCTTGACTTTGTTGTCCTTAAACCATTTTGCCACAACTTTGGAAGTATGCTTGGGGTCATTGTCCATTTGGAAGACCCAATTGTGACCAAGCTTTAACTTCCTGACTGATGTCTTGAGATGTTGCTTCAATATATCCACATCATTTTCTTTCCTAGTGACTCCATCTATTTTGTGAAGTGCACCAGTCCCTCCTGCAGCAAAGCACCCCCACAACATGATGCTGCCACCCTCGTGCTTCACAGTTGGGATGGTGTTCTTCGACTTGCAAGCCTCCCCCTTTTTCCTCCAAACATAACAATGATCATTATGGCCAAACAGTTCAATTTGTGTTTCATCAGACCAGAGGAGATTTCTTCAAAAAGTATGATCTTTGTCTCAATGTGCAGTTGCAAACTGTAGTCTGGCTTTTTTTAATGGCGGTTTTGGAGCAGTGGCTTCTTCCTTGCTGAGCGGCCTTTCAGGTTATGTCAATATAGGACTCATTCTACTGTGGATCTAGATACCTTTGTACCTGTTTCCACCAGCATCTTCACAAGGTCCTGTGCTGTTTTGGGATTGATTTGCACTTTTCGCACCAAAGTACTTCATCTCTAGTAGACAGAATGAGTCTCCTTTCTGAGCGGTTTGACGGCTGCATGGTCCCATGGTGTTTATACTTGCGTACTATTGTATGTACAAACTGTGAAGGACCTCGGCGTTACTCTGGACCCTGATCTCTCTTTTGACGAACATATCAAGACTGTTTCAAAGACAGCTTTTTTCCATCTACGTAACATTGCAAAAATCAGAAACTTTCTGTCCAAAAATGATGCAGAAAAATGTATCCATGCTTTTGTTACTTCTAGGTTAGACTACTGCAATGCTCTACTTTCCAGCTACCCGGATAAAGCACCAAATAAACTTCAGTTAGTGCTAAATACGGCTGCTAGAATCCTGACTAGAACCAAAGAATTTGATCATATTACTCCAGTGCTAGCCTCCCTACACTGGCTTCCTGTTAAGGCAAGGGCTGATTTCAAGGTTTTACTGCTAACCTACAAAGCATTACATGGGCTTGCTCCTACCTATCTTTCTGATTTGGTCCTGCCGTACATACCTACACGTACGCTATGGTCACAAGACGCAGGCCCCCTAATTGTCCCTAGAATTTCTAAGCAAACAGCTGGAGGCAGGGCTTTCTCCTATAGAGCTCCATTTTTATGGAATGGTCTGCCTACCCATGTGAGAGATGCAGACTCGGTCTCAACCTTTAAGTCTTTACTGAAGACTCATCTCTTCAGTAGGTCATATGATTGAGTATAGTCTGGCCCAGGAGTGTGAAGGTGAACGGAAAGGCTCTGGAGCAACGAACCGCCCTTGCTGTCTCTGCCTGGTCAGTTCCCCTCTCTCCACTGGGATTCTCTGCCTCTAACCCTATGACAGGGGTTGAGTCACTGGCTTACTGGTGCTCTTCCATGCCATCCCTAAGAGGGGTGCGTCACTTGAGTGGGTTGAGTCACTGACGTGATCTTCCTGTCTGGGTTGGCGCCCCCCCTTGGTTTGTGCCGTGGCGGAGATCTTTGTTGGTTATACTCGGCCTTGTCTCAGAATGATATGTTGGTGGTTGACGATACCCCTCTAGTGGTGTGGGGGCTGTGCTTTGGCAAAGTGGGTTGGATTATATACTGCCTGTTTGGCCCTATCCGGGGGTATCATCGGATGGGGCCACAGTGTCTCCTGCCTGTCTCAGCCTCCAATATTTATGCTGCAGTAGTTTGTGTCGGGGGGCTAGGGTCAGTTTGTTATATCTGGAGTACTTCTCCTGTCTTATCCGGTGGCCTGTGTGAATTTCAGTATGCTCTCTCTAATTCCCTCTTTCTTTCTTTCTTTCTCTCTCTCGGAGGACCTGAGCCCTAGGACCATGCCTCAGGACTACCTGGCATGATGACTCCTTGCTGTCCCCAGTCCACCTGGCCGTGCTGCTTATTTGACCATGCTGGTCATTTATGAACATTTGAACATCTTGGCCATGTTCTGTTATAATCTCCACCCAGCACAGCCAGAAGAGGACTGGCCACCCCTCATAGCCTGGTTTCTCTCTAGGTTTCTTCCTAGGTTTTGGCCTTTCTATGGAGTTTTTCCTAGCCACCATGCTTCTACACCTGCATTGCTTGCTGTTTGGGGTTTTAGGCTGGGTTTCTGTACAGCTCTTTGAGATGTCAGCTGATGTAATAAGGGCTATATAAATCAATTTGATGTGATTGGAATTAGCCTATCAGAAGCTTCTAAAACCATGACATCATTTTCTAGAATTTTCCATGCTGTTTATAGGCAAAGTCCACTTTGTGTATGTAAACTTCTGACCCACTGTAATTGTGATACAACTTGCCAAAACTATAGTTTGTTAAACAAGAAATTTGTGGAGTGGTTAAAAAACAAGTTTTAATGACTCCAACCTAAGTGTATGTAAACTTCCAATTTCAACTGTAAGTATTCAGAGAGACTTGAAATGTAGCTCAGGTGCATTGGACTCCACCTGTGGTGAATTCACTCTACCAATCAGGCCTTTTTGGTAAAGTAGCCAGACAGAAGCCACTTCTCAGGACAGCCCGCTTGGAGTTTTCCAAAAGGCACCTAAAGATTCTCAGACCATGAAAAACAAGATTCTCTGGTCTGATGAAACCAATTATTCGGCCTGAATGCCAAGTGTCACATCTGGAGGAAAACTAGCACCACCCCTATGGTGAAGCATGGTGGGGACAGCATCATGCTGTGAGGATGTTTTTCAGCGGCAGGGACTGGGAGACTAGTCAGGATTGAGGCAAAGATGAACTGAGTAAAGTACTGAGAGATCATTGATGAAAACCTGCTCCAGAGTGCTTAGGACCTCAAGACTGGGGGCAACGCTTCACCTTCCAGCAGGACAACGACCCTAAGCACACAGCCAAGACAATGCAGGAGTGACTTGGGACAAGTCTCTGAATGTCTTTGAGTGGCCCAGCCAGAGCCCGGACTTGATCTCTATTGAATATCTCTGGAGAGACCTGAAAATAGCTGTGCAGCAATGCTCCCCATCCAACCTGACAGAGCTTGTGATGATCTGCAAAGAAGAATGGGAGATACTCCCCAAATACAGGTGTGCCACGCTTGTACTGTAGGGTCATACCCAAGAAGTATGGGGTATGGTGTGTAGATTGATGGGGGGGGGGGACTATTGAATCAATTTTAGAATAAGGCTGTAAAGTAACAAAATGTGGGAAAAGTCCAGGGGGCTGAATACTTTCCGAAGGCACTGTGTTAGTGTGGGTTTTCAGTGAATGTGTTTTAAGTCACAAGGCTCTTCTGCATTTCCTGCAGTGCAAGAAATAGCTTTTGGCTATTTCAAAGCGGAAAATAAGAAATCCATATATCAATGATTTTGTGTGACGATTCTGGGTTTCGACAGTGAAGTCAAGTACACGCTCAGACTGGGTGGGTCGTTAACTGACTAATGACAATGTTGTGTAAGAGTTGCATGCTGATTTTGCTCCTCTGTTGGCGTTATTGAGAGCTGATCGACTGACTTACTGACCGCCGTTAAGGAGAAATATAGGTCAATTTGGCCATCTTAAGTTTGATAAAGAAAGACAGGGGAAGGAAAGAGAAGATAGACAAACTATTGTTGTGCTGAAGGTGAAACACCTCCTGGGTGTTACTGTAGAGCTTCTGTGTCTCTGTACTGCTTAAATTCACTGAATGATTAAACAGGTGGCCAGTGATTGGCCATATGCTCTCTCTAATTCTCTCTTTCTCTCTCTCTCTCGGAGGACCTGAGCCCTAGGACCATGCCCCAGGACTACCTGACATGATGACTCCTTGCTGTCCCCAGTCCACCTGACCGTGCTGCTGCTCCAGTTTCAACTGACCTGAGCCCTAGGACCATGCCCCAGGACTACCTGACATGATGACTCCTTGCTGTCCCCAGTCCACCTGACCGTGCTGCTGCTCCAGTTTCAACTGTTCTGCCTTATTATTATACGACCATGCTGGTCATTTATGAACATTTGAACATCTTGGCCATGTTCTGTTATAATCTCCACCCGGCACAGCCAGAAGAGGACTGGCCACCCCACATAGCCTGGTTCCTCTCTAGGTTTCTTCCTAGGTTTTGGCCTTTCTAGGGAGTTTTTCCTAGCCACCGTGCTTCTACACCTGCATTGCTTGCTGTTTGGGGTTTAAGGCTGGGTTTCTGTACAGCAATTTGAGATATCAGCTGATGTACGAAGGGCTATATAAATAAATTTGATTTGATTTGATTGATTCTTGTGGTAAACATTAATTGCGTACAAAAAAAGCCTTTTTCACTCTGATTGGATCATCTGTCTCTGTGTCTCTCACATTTCCCCCTTAATACCAATACAGCTTGTGAAGGCGTTACAAATTGGAATGTGCTTTTGTGCTTGTGCGTGTCTATGTTTTGAAATTAACGTTAACCTGCATGGGGGGTGGGGTTTTCTAGGGTAACTGATTGTAGAGTGATTGAGTGTGTTTGTGTGTGTGTATCTTTGTCTGAAAGAACAGAGGAGAGAAATGACTGATTGTGTGCTAGTTTCTCTCAGCCATTAACCAGACTGGCCCATTGTTATTTTCACATCCCCACTGGCACAGTGTTGCTTTGAGTGACAGGCTAGCACGCTGGCTCTGTAGGTTGGCCACATGGTGAGTAGACTGAATGAGGAATGCATGGCATCACTGCTGCTCTGACTCAATATACAGCGTCTAGCTACACCCTCTCATTCTCAAGTCAACAATAACAAAAGCATGAAACAGCACTTTGCATTGTTGTTCTGGAATGTGTGTTGTTTTGTCTGTGTGTACAAACCTTTTGGCTCAAATCATGTGCGAGTGTTGTTTTTTATAATGAATTGAAGTAGGCCTATATATTAATGGGGGGAAAGTATGTGTGTGTGTGTGTGTGAGTGTGTAGTGCGTGCACACACACAGCGCCCGTCCCAGACTTCCGACTCCACAGGGCTGCAGAATGGAGAGTGGCGAGACCGTGAGTTGAGAAAGAGTGGGATGTCTTTCCCAGCTCTCCCAGTCCCAGAGGAGGGGAGGCTGTCTCATGGAATCCTGTTCAGACCCAGGCTGACCAGGAGGCAGAGAGAAAGAGGAGGCTGAAGGTAGGAGCCTGGGAGAGAGATCTAGCTGATGGCTAGAACAATAGCCAGGGACATCTGTCATGCGTGGCTGCATTTCCCTCTGCAGCTCCACTCACAATAGGGCCAAGGGACCAGCAAGTGGTGGCTTTCTTTCTTTTCTCCCTCCCTCCTTTCTGGGGACACTTCTTCCCCGTTACAATGGCCCCTTTGTCCCCCTCCCTCCTTCCCTCCCTCCACACTTTGCCAACGCTTTAGCCCTTCAAGCCTGCTCATTTTCTGCCCTCCCTCTCTCGCTCTCTATGTATCTTTCTGTCTTCACTGGAAAACAAAACCTATTTGACTATTCGCCACCTCCTGCTCTCTGATTCTCTGCTGCTTTGTCTCTAGATGTGCAGCTGCTGTGTTGTTGTAATGTGTGCGTTTATAGAGAAGATTCCTGCATGGTGTGGTCCTGGACTATAGGAATAAACTGAGACAAACTAAGCCTCACACTCCAGCACTTGCCTTGCATGGCACTTTCACACGTCTCTTATTTCCCATCACATCTTGCCCCTTGCAGCACAACATGGTTATAGCCTCTGTCACTAGGAAACCACCTCTCCTCTTCCCCTCCTTTCCCTCAATCTGTTACAGTTATCTCAATGGTGTCCTCTTCCCATTGCCTCCATTGTGTGTCAGCCCATCCCCAGATTCCAGGAAGTCAATCTTACTTAAGATGCAGCTACATAGCACACACTGCCCGTTGGTGCGACACAAATCCATTCCTCCCTGGTTGAGACCTGTCAGTGTGTGTCTGTAGTGTCTGTTTGTGTATCAATGTATTGACCAGCCAGTGTATAATAATGGCAGGCCTGTGGATACCTGGAGCTGTGGTCCCGAACCATTGATTATCACACCCACAACTGTTGGGTGCGTGTGACTGTACGTGTGTGTTTTTGCATGCATGTGCGTGCATATGTGTGTGTGTGTGTGGGCGTGCGTTTGTGTGTGTCAAATCAAATCAAATCAAATGTATTTATATAGTCCTTCGTACATCAGCTGATATCTCAAAGTGCTGTACAGAAACCCAGCCTAAAACCCCAAACAGCAAGCAATGCAGGTGTAGAAGCACAGTGGCTAGGAAAAACTCCCTAGAAAGGCCAAAACCTAGGAAGAAACCTAGAGAGGAACCAGGCTATGTGGGGTGGCCAGTCCTCTTCTGGCTGTGCCGGGTGGAGATTATAACAGAACATGGCCAAGATGTTCAAATGTTCATAAATGACCAGCATGGTCGTATAATAATAAGGCAGAACAGTTGAAACTGGAGCAGCAGCACGGTCAGATGGACTGGGGACAGCAAGGAGTCATCATGTCAGGTAATCCTGGGGCATGGTCCTAGGGCTCAGGTCCTCCGAGAGAGAGAAAAAAAGAGAGAATTAGAGAGAGCATATGTGGGGTGGCCAGTCCTCTTCTGGCTGTGCCGGGTGGAGATTATAACAGAACATGGCCAAGATGTTCAAATGTTCATAAATGATCAGCATGTTCGAATAATAAGAAGGCAGAACAGTTGAAACTGGAGCAGCAGCACGGCCAGGTGGACTGGGGACAGCAAGGAGTCATCATGTCAGGTAATCCTGGGGCATGGTCCTAGGGCTCAGGTCCTCCGAGAGAGAGAAGGAGAGAATTAGAGAACGCACACTTAGATTCACACAGGACACCGAATAGGACAGGAGAAGTACTCCAGATATAACAAACTGACCCTAGCCCCCCGACACATAAACTACTGCAGCATAAATACTGGAGGCTGAGACAGTGTGTGTTAGGATGTAATTACGGTGCAGTCCTTGGCACTGTCTTCTTTCTTACCATTTTAAACACATTGGACAGAGGCTGATGTAAATTGTAAATGGATTATTTTCCCCTGCCTCCCTTAAAGATTTAAGGGGTTCAATCCAGTCCACGATTGATTGGAGTCAGATTGCAATTTGTTATTGGTGTCAGCAACAAGACTTTTCAAGGGGAAACTTCTACATCCGTTGGGTAAACTCATCCGGATGATGTTGGTTTGCCAACTTGAGACAGTGAACACACTGACAGATTTACCATTAGGCAAGAAGAGGAAATTGTAGGCCTCACATTATCAAGGGGCCTCATGAGCTGAGCTTAAAAAAATAAAATTTAAATTTAAAAAAATAGTCTCCGCTTGAGGCATAATAAATACATAAAATCCCCCTAAATCTGTCTGTTCAATCTAGAGATATCTGCCGTTTTTTGCACGGGCTGTGTCTCAATCCACCACAACCGCCAATGTTGGCCTTCCACTTCTGCTGTGGAAGTTACACGTATTTCCTGTAGTATTTCACGTAACTCTGGCGTTTTTGTCGCACTGCTTTGCTTTATCTTCTCCAGGTCGCAGTTGTAAATGAGAACTTGTTCTCAACTGGCCTACCTGGTTAAATAAAGGTGAAATTTAAAAAAAACAAGTGTGTCTAAATATATAAAGGATATTTCATGCGGAAACCCTCATATTAAACACCAATAGTATTCACTAAGTTAATGGTTTATACTGTAAACTGAAAAATATATAAATGCAACATGTGAAATAAAAGATCCCAGAAATGTTCAATATGCACAAAAATGTATTTCGCACAAATTTGTTGTATATCCCTGTTAGTGAGCATTTCTTCTTTGCCAAGATAATCTATCCAACTGACAGGTGTGGCATATCAGGAAGCTAATTAAACAGCATGATCATTACACAGGTGCACCTTGTGCTGGGGACAATTAAAGGCCACTCTCAAATGTGCAGTTTTGTCACACAACACAATGCCACAGAAGTCTCAAATTTTGAGGGAGTGTGCAATTGGCATGCTGATTGCAGGAATATCCACCAGAGCTGTTACCAGATCATTTAATGTTCATTTCCAGACCTTAAGCCGCCTCCAAAGTCATTTTAGAGAATTTGGCAGAAAGTCCAACCGGCCTCACAACCGCAGACCACGTGTAACCACGCCAGCCCAGGACCTCCACAGCCATCTTCTTCACCTGCATGATCGTTTGAGACCAGCCACCCAGACAGCTGATGAAACTGTGGGTTTACACAACTGAAGAATTTCTGCACAAACTGTCTCAGGGAAGCTCATCTGCTTGCTCGTCGTCCTCACCAGGGTCTAAACAAGACTGTAATTCGGCGTCGTAACCGACTTCAGTGGGCAACTACTCCAGCACCTCACTGGCACACTGGAAAAGTGTACTCTTCACGGATGAATCTTAGTTTCAACTGTACCGGGCAGATGGCAGACAGTGTGCATGGTGTCATGTGGGTGAGCGGTTTGCTGATGTTAACGTTGTGAACAGAGTGCCCCGTGGTGTCGGTGGGGTTATAGTATGGGCAGGCATAAGCTATGGACAACGAACACAATTGCATTTTAACGATGTCCGTTTGCATTCACAAAGATACCGTGACAAGATCCCGAGGCCCATTGTCATGCAATTCATCCACCGCCATCACCTCATGTTTCAGCATGATAATGCAAAGCCCCATGTCGCAAGGATCTGTACACAATTCCTGGACGCTGTAAAAGTTCTCAGTTCTTCCATGGCCTACATACTCACTAGACATGTCACCCATTAAGCATGTTTGGGATGCTCTGGATTGATGTATACAACAGCATGTTCCAGTTCCCGCAAATATCCAGCAACTTCACACAGCCATTGAAGAGGAGTGGGACAATCAACAGCCTGGGCACAATCAACAGCCTGATCAAGCAGGAGATGTGTCGTGTTGCATGAGACAAACGACGGTCATACCAGATACTGACTGGTTTTCTGATCCACGCCCCTACCTTTTTTTAAGGTATCTGTGCCCAACATATGCATATCTGTGGTCCCAGTCATGTGAAATCCATAGATTAGAGTTTAATGAATTTATTTCAATTGACTGATGAACTGTAACTCAGTAAAATTGTTACTCGTTGCGTTTTATATGTTTTGTTCAGTGTAGTTAGGATGCAGCTTTGTCATTCAATTTTATATTTGAAAATCATCCTATTAGATTTAAAAAATATATATTTTACATGTGATAAGGCCACACGGAGCGTCAGAGAAAATCACAGACACCTGTCATCTGATAAAATTCCATGTATTCCTTAAGTTACCGGAATTATGGTAGTTTACTGGTGATTTCCCATAATATTCCCTGCCTTTGCAACCCCATTGAGGATGCACTGTGGCAGATGCAACGATACAACAAGGGAGTGAAGGGGTACACCGTCCGTAGGACAGAAATCATTTACAACGCTACGGTTTTAGCCAGACACCATACAATGTAATGGACTAACTAGCAACTGAGGCAGTACTTTCTGCCACTGTGTCCTATGTCCTGTCCTGACAGATAATAGTTCCCAGCTGTTGTTGGTTCAGGGGAACAAAGGGCTGTTTGAAAAAGTGATCGGTTGATTGGTCCTATTGGTGCTGTTTTAATAGGACGTGGATCAGAGGAGAGCTGGCATCTGTGTACGGTACTGCTTTACACACGCGCACACACACGGACACGCACACACACACACACACACACATTCCGTTGGCTGGCCCAGCATACTGTAACAACACTGGCCCATCTGTGTGTGTCCAAGTGGAGAGAGAGAAAGCGGTGAATAGGGAGAGAGAGATTTTTACATTTGACATTTTAGTAATTTGGCAGATGCTCTTATTCATATTTAACTTGTTTTCATACTTGAGATAAGAATGTGTATGTTATCTTTGTATTTGCTGTAGGGTAAGTAACTAAGCCAATGCCCAAAGGGCAGGAGCCGACCTCCTGTTTCTGCAGCGAGGCAGCATGATGGATAAGTACACCCCTTGTACAGGACTCTTATTTGTGGTGTTGTGCTACCACTTCTTTTCTATTTTGGGGAGTTTTGCTACCTGCTGGCTGGCTATGACATGCAAGGTAAAGCATGTGTGTTTTTAGTACCACAGGTAAAAAATGTGATCTTCAAATTCCAGTCTCCATCAATGGGCACTTTTCATAATTCTTAGAACAGTTCAAAAGATCCTGATAATAATAATTATAGTGTGAAGAGTATAGTACATTCAAACTGTCTTATCTGCTTAGTAAATACTAGATATTTTATGGCTGCACATAACTTTCACCCCAATCAGGTTTGAACTACAAGATAGAGGGGAGGAAAGGGTGAGGAGAGAGTGAGTGAGCTAGACATGGCTTCACATTTTTATTTGTTTTCTTTCAAATACTTAAAATGTTAGATTGAGGCTTGAGCATGCCTAGATTACCAAATTGTTTGGACCAGCACTTTTGGGACTATTTTCATTGGTTCAAGTCCACTGGGCAAGCTGTGTGTGTGCGTGCATGTGCACTCGTGTGTGTGTGTGTGTGGAGATACAGAAGTGTACCTTGTCTTCATGGAGAGAGAACATTATTGTCTTCTCCCTGTCAGCATAAAAAAAGTAGGGTAGAGTGAGGTAAAATGAGCCAAAGAGTTAGTTGAGCCTAGGGCTATTGTGATGACCGTATTACCACCACACTGGCGGTCACGAGTCATGAAGGCAGTCAAATTTCATGTGACCGTAGCCTACCAAACTTGCTAACTGCCTGGTATTCAACACTTAATTGTCCCTCTAATCACTGACATCAATGCAAATGTATCGAAAATCTAATCAAACACTTCATGAGAATGCATAAGTTCATGTTGCGAGACTTACTATATTTATTTCTCAACTTTCCTAATTTTAAGCACATTGCTTTTATTTACAACAGGAGTATAGCCTACCTGGCTGGCATGAAAATGAACCACGGGAAAGCTTCCTCCATTCGCTATTTAAGTGCATAGATGACACATATTTTTTCCTGCTGCCCCTGTTTTGATACAGGTGCATGATAATGGTCTATTCTAAATCCAAACAAATTTCACATACATATTATTTAGTAAATGTAAAGACAAGATTAAATGAAGAATAGTCTGATTTCGTGACAATATTAGCCTATCATTTGTGAATTATATATTATCATGTCACGCCCTGACCATAGAGAGCTTTTTATGTCTCTATATTTGGTTCGGTCAGGGTGTGATTTGGGTGGCATTCTATGTTCATGTTTCTATGTTTTCTATTTCTTTGTGTTTGGCCAGGTATGGTTCTCAATCAGGGACAGCTGTCTATCGTTGTCTCTGATTGGGAATCATACTTAGGTAGCTTTTTTCCCCCCTCCTTCTGTGTGGGATCTTGTTCTTCGTTTGTGACCAGGTAGTTTGCACAATGAAACTGTTCGGGCGTTGTTTTCGTTTTCGTTATGGTTTTGTTTTGTCTGAAAGTTTCACTTCAGCAATAAATATTATGTGGAACTCAAGGAACGCTGCGCCTTGGTCTCATCCTTCCGACCACAGCCGTTACATGTCACTAGTGAATGATGCCCAGCATAAGAAACAATGCCTTTTTTTTGCGTCTTAATCAAATCATAGTCGCGCACCTCATGTAGCCTAGCCCACAGGCCTATATGTTTTGACAAGGTTTGTATCACAACTAAAGTGGTCAAATAACTTAATCCGATTTACAAGGGGTGTAGAGCCTAACTGGCATACATAAGCAGTGCGTCACTTTCAAGTTTGGGGAAGATAAGTTTCACCGTAAAAATGCACCTTTATAATGAAAGCATTACATGCATAATTGCATTTGCAGTCAGTTTTGATAATGGTGTGTTCCGCTAATGGAACATTCGCCCTTATAGTCTACTGCCGTGTGCGCATTGCTGCGCTTATAATGTGAAGAAATGAACTATTAGGCTATCAACATTTTAAGCTTAACGTTCTGATCTGTTGCATCAGCCACATTGCATAAAAAAGTTTTTTTGATGATAGTTTTTGTATAAATTGGGTATCTATCGCATCCCACAACTATGTTTGGAATATTTATTTATTGCACAGAATAGAATTGGTCAACCCTTGTACTATGGGGGATAGTAGATTGACATAGGCTAGTCCTTTTCACTTTTGGATAAATAGCGTGCCCAATTTCAACTTCCTGCTACTCATGCCAAGAATATTAGATATGCATATTATTCATAGATTTGGATAGAAAACACTGAAGTTTCTAAAAATGTTTGAATCATGTCTGTGAGTATAACAGAACTTATGTAGCAGGCAAAACCCAGAGGACTAACTGTTCAGATTATTTTTTTCCCTGTTCACTATATTGTCTTTGCCATTGGATATTTAATAGGAACCAATTTTCAGTTCCTACCGCTTACACACAATGTCGCCAGTCTTTGGAATATGGTTGAGGTTATTCCTTTGTGCTTTGAAGAAGTAGGCCAACTCGGAACTGGGGACACTTTTGTGAGTTGCGCAAGACGTGAAAAGCAGAGCTGGTTTCTTTTCGTTCATGTATTGAATACAGATTGCCCTGTCTACAATTTGATCAATTATTAACGGTTAAAAATACCTATCGTTGTATTACAAAAGTAGTTTGAAATATTTTGGCAAAGTTTATAGGGAACTTTTGAAATATTTTGTAGTGACGTTGTGTTTTTGTAAGCTGTGTTTTTCTGGATCAAACACACTTTATAAATGGACATTTTCGATATATATGGACGGATTTAATCATACAAAGGGACTAATTGTGATGTTTATGGGACATATTGGAGTGCCAACAAAAGAAGCTTGTCAAAGGTAATGCATGTTTTATATTTTATTTCAGCATTTTATGTAGCGCCAGCTACACTAGCTCCTTTGTTTACTGCTGGTGCAGATGGGTGCAGGCTATCAGAAAATAGCTTCTTATGCTTTCGCTGAAAAGCATTTTTAAAATCTGACATGTTGGCTGGATTCACAATGAGTGTAGCTATAATTGAGTATCTTACATGTGTGATTTAATGAACGTTTGAATTTTATAGCATTTTATTTGAATCTGGCGCTCTGCATTTCCCCTGGCAATTGGCTAGCGTCTCCCCTATCCATAAGAGGTTTTAAGCCTACTCATCATGTTGGTAAATGTGGATAGTTCTTCCAATATCTTCAATATGCGCCCCATCATTACGCACACCTGTCACCATCCAATTACACAAATCTGCGCTTCATTGGACTCAGCTGGACTCCATCACTTTATTGATTGCCACCCCTATATCTGTCTATTCCTCAGTTTCATCCCTGTGTCAGCATTAATGTTATATTTCCCTTGTCCAGAAGCTGTCCATGTTTTGTTTCATGTCTGTTATTTATTAAATATTTACTCCCTGTACTTGCTTCTCGTCTCCCAGCATCTGTCCTTACAGCAGTTGTGTCCCCGACGTCTTGGTCTTCACTTGTAGCCTGTGAGAAAGACACGATCACATGATGGGGAGCCATGTGAGTGAGAGGGGATTCGGAGCGCAGGGAGAATCAGTTTTATACATCAGTTGGCGTCACTATAAGCGAAAATATGAGGTCCAAAACCTAGCCTGACAGTGCATCCTTGTAACTGTGTGGGCTAATATAGTCTAAATGTTTGCCTTGGGGTAAGTTGAGCCAATCGCCACCACACCCCATACAAATGATGAATACATTTAGTCAGTTTTGTGCATTCAGAAAGTATTCTGACCCCTTGACCTTTTCCACATTTTGTTACGCTACAGCCTTATTATTTAAAAAAAAATATTAATCAATCTAAACACAATACCCCATAATGACAAAGAAAAAACAGATTTGAAATTTTAGCAAATTTATAAAATTAAAAAAAAACGGATTTACATCATTATTCAGACCTTTACTCAGAACTTTGTTGAAGCACCTTTGGCAGAGATTACAGCCTTAAGTCTTCTTGGGTATGATGCTACAACCTTGGCACACCTGTATTTTTTGGAGTTTCTCCCATTCTTCTCTGCAATACCTCTCAAGCTCTGTCAGGTTGGATGGGGAGCATCGCTGCACAGCTATTTTCAGGTCTCTCCAGAGATGTTCGATGGGGTTCAAGTCCGGGCTCTGACTGGAACACTCAAGAACATTTAGAGACTTGTCCCGAAGCCACTCCGTCGTTGTCTTGGCTGTGTGCTTAGGGTCATTGTTCTGTTGTATGGTGAAACTTTGCCGACAATCTGAGCAGATTTTAAATCAAGCATCTCTCTGTACTTTGCTCCATTCATCTTTCCCTCGATCCTGACTAGTCTCCCAGTCCCTGCTGCTGAAAAACATCCCCATATCATGATGATGCCACCACCGTGCTTCACCGTAGGGATGGTGCTAGGTTTCCTCCAGACGTGACACTTGGCATTCAGGCCAAAGTGTTCAATCTTGGTTTCATCAAATCAGAGAATCTTGTTTCTCATAGTCTGAGAGTCTTTAGGTGCCTTATGGCAAACTCCAAGTGGGCTGTCATGTGCCTTTTACTGAGGAGTGGCCTTTGTCTGGCCACTCTACCATGAAGGCATGATTGGCGGAGTGCTGCAGAGATGGTTGTCCTTCTGGAATGTTCTCCCATCTCCACAGAGGAGCTTTGTCAGTGACCATCGGGTTCTTGGTCAATTTCCTGACTAAGGCCCTTCTCCCCGATTGCTCAGTTGTGTGTAGATTGATGAGGAAATAGTTTTATTTAATCCATTTTAGAATAAGACTGTAACATAACAAAATGTGGAAAAAGTCAAAGGGTCATGCATATGAACTCAAAATAGTGAATTTTTATTGTTACATAGCAGACATCATGCCCCATGTGTACAAACGTAAAACAATCAGGGGTCTAGCCCCCCTTGAGGTTCTTGAGAGAGCAGCGAAGGAAGTGACAGAAGGGAAGAAGTCAATTCGAAGAGCAGCAACAGATTTTTTTTTAAATAGACTGAATGATACTGAAGAGGAAAATTGACAAAAAAGATAATGAACATGTACCTGTGCGAAAGATAGGCTATGATAGCAAAGGCACGCAAGGTCTTATCTGATGACATGGAGTCTTAGCTTGCTAAACATATCAAGAATTTCTTGGACCAGTTTCATGGTCTTTGTTAAAATAATGGGCATAATGACAACTCAGAGATGGCGCTAGTGGGGCACCTATCTAGGATATATAAACAGATGCATTATGAGTGTCTGATTAGGATGTTGTGACCTGTAACATGTTATACCTGAGTAAAGGATTATGCTTGAACTTTACCAAACTCTCCGACGTGAGTTATTTACATTCGCATAAAAGAATTCTGTCAGAGAAATGAACCCAAAATCAAGCGCTGTGGAAAAGAGGTTAAGGCATGTGGACAAGGTAATAGCCGTCGGATAAACACAAATGAGTGGAACAAATTAGCGAGGACGAAGAGCCTGCAATGTCTCTCAGTCAAATTCCGGTGCCTAGCGCCATGGCCATTAAAGACAATTTGTATCAAAACGGGTTGTTTTTCTGCGATCAGTGGGAGAATTTTCAAAATCACTACGGGTTTAGATAAATACCTGCATGTGAGAGTGGCAACACTGCTAAGCGTTATTGGAAGAGTGCCATATGCTTCAGCGTCACCTAGATCTGGGGGAAGATGACATGTGATAACTGTGATTATGATCCAAGCAGCACTATCAAATGCCAGCGAGACAGTTGCTCAACTGTTAATATACTCCGCTACAGAGACTTTATGCAAGATTTTATGCAGGATGGAGATGCAAGGCTAAGGCTGTACGATGGCTCAGTTATTACACCAGTAGGGGAGTGTGAACTACAAGCCAATCATGATGGGGAAACATGCTAAAGTTCCAAGTGGTGAAAACCTTGCAAAAACCTCTCCTTTCAGCAGATATGTGTGAAAAGCTTAAGTTGCTACAGCTCAACCACCAACATGTTATTCATCGTGTCAGCACTAAAGAAAAACAAAAGGTCCCATCAGACTCAAACACCTCAGAGGCAATACTGAAACAGTTTGGCCCCTTAGTTCCAGTGAAGGGAAATCTTAATGCTACAGGATACAATGACATTCTAGACAATTCTGTGCTTCCAACTTTGTGGAAACAGTTTGCAGAAGGCCCTTTTCCTGTTTCAGCATAACAATGCCCCCGTGCACAAAGCAAGGTCCATACAGAAATGGTTTGTCGAGGTGTGGAAGAACTTGGCTGGCCTGCAGAGCCCTGACCTCAACCCCGTCTAACCCCTTTGGGATGAATTGCAAGTCCCGGCAGCAGTAGAAAGCATTCCCAGAAGAGTGGAGGCTGTTATAGTTTTTATTTATTTTTTTATTTCACCTTTATTTAACCAGGTAGGCAGGTTGAGAACAAGTTCTCATTTACAACTGCGACCTGGCCAAGATAGAGCCTAGCAGTGTGAACAGACAGCAACACAGAGTTACACATGGAGTAAACAATAAACAAGTCAATAAAACAGATTTTTTTTTTACATTTAAAAAAATAGTCTATATACATTGTGTGCAAAAGGCATGAGGTAGGCGAATAATTACAATTTAGCAGATTAACACGGGAGTGATAAATGATCAGATGGTCATGTGCAGGTAGAGATACTGGTGTGCAAAAGAGCAGAGAAGTAAATAAATAAAAACAGTATGGGGATGAGGTAGGTATATTGGGTGGGCTATTTACCAATGGACTATGTACAGACAGCTGCAGCGATCGGTTAGCTGCTCAGATAGCAGATGTTTAAAGTTGGTGAGGGAGATAAAAGTCTCCAACTTAAACGATTTTTGCAATTCGTTCCAGTCACAGGCAGCAGAGAACTGGAAGGAAAGGCGGCCAAATGAGGTGTTGGCTTTAGGGATGATCAGTGAGATACACCTGCTGGAGCGCGTGCTACGGGTAGGTGTTGCCATCGTGACCAGTGAACTGAGATAAGGCGGAGCTATACCTAGCATGGACTTGTAGATGACCTGGAGCCAGTGGGTCTGGCGACGAATATGTAGCGAGGGCCAGCCGACTAGAGCATACAGGTCGCAGTGGTGGGTGGTATAAGGTGCTTTAGTAACAAAGCGGATGGCACTGTGATAAACTGCATCCAGTTTGCTGAGTAGAGTATTGAAAGCCATTTTGTAGATGACATCGCCGAAGTCGAGGATCGGTAGGATAGTCAGTTTTACTAGGGTAAGTTTGGCGGCGTGAGTGAAGGAGGCTTTGTTGCGAAATAGAAAGCCGATTCTAGATTTGATTTTGGATTGGAGATGTTTGATATGAGTCTGGAAGGAGAGTTTACAGTCTAGCCAGACACCTAGGTACTTATAGATGTCCACATATTCTAGGTCGGAACCATCCAGGGTGGTGATGCTAGTCGGGCGTGCGGGTGCAGGCAGCGAACGGTTGAAAAGCATGCATTTGGTTTTACTAGCGTTTAAGAGCAGTTGGAGGCCACGGAAGGAGTGTTGTATGGCATTGAAGCTCGTTTGGAGGTTAGATAGCACAGTGTCCAAGGAAGGGCCAGAAGTATACAGAATGGTGTCGTCTGCGTAGAGGTGGATCAGGGAATCGCCCGCAGCAAGAGCAACATCATTGATATTTACAGAGAAAAGAGTCGGCCTGAGAATTGAACCCTGTGGCACCCCCATAGAGACTGCCAGAAGACCGGACAACATGCCCTCCGATTTGATACACTGAACTCTGTCTGCAAAGTAGTTGGTGAAACATGCAAGGCAGTCATTAGAAAACCCAAGACTACTGAGTCTGCCGATAAGAATATGGTGATTGACAGAGTCGAAAGCCTTGGCCAGGTCGATGAAGACAGCTGCACAGTTGTTAAGGGAATTTTTATCAATAATGACTAATTATGTATACATTTCAATCAGGACTGGCTAATCAGAATACTATTATGTTACTGTATATGTATGAATTTTCTTTTTAATCCTAGTACTGAATATAATGTGTGTAAATATAATCAAGAATTAGAACAATGACTGTCTGTTCTTTGGTAGAAATGAATGAACTATATCACCAGACTGGCTAGAATGCTTAACTACACAGGCTGACCTTGGCTCTAGACGATGTGGGAAGGCTTGAGAACTATACAGCCTTTGTACCAGTGTCAATTAGAGACGGAACTGTTAGAAAACGCTGACGTCATTTGCAGTTTATAACCTGTGATAAAATGTATCATGGGCAGTACTCTCGAGAATAAATACTGCTGGTTGATTTTAAAGACGGGTCTCTGTCCATTTTATACAAATAAGAGTCTTACATATTCTTATGAATTGACAGAGTGTTTAATTTTAATTGGGTATTAAAACATAGAGGAATTTAATTCCTGTAACAACAGTACTGTCTTTTATCGATGGCGGTTATGATAGTACCAAAGGGGGGACCAACTCCACATTAATGGCAATGATTTTGGAATGAGATGTTCGACAAGCAGGAGTCTACGTACTTTTGGTCATGTAGTGTACTGATTGGTAATACAGGTTTGGTTATACAAAGTGCAATAGAATGAGTGACATTCAATAAAATCTACTTCATGAATAGAGGGATATTATTTTCAATGAAAATGTTGAAAGTAGTTGATTTAATGATTTGAAAATATGGATTTTACGGGCAATCGGTTCGTACAGTGAGCACCACGGAACCAACCTCTAGTGGGCCAGACTAAGCCCAGGACAACAACACAAGGTTACTGTGACACTACAGCTGACGTAACTCTGAATAGTACCACATGTACTAGAATAATGTTTGAAAACTTTTATTTTGTGCCATATCAAGTGCAGCTTTTAAACAGCATACAGCATAATACAATCTACTGTGTGAAAAAGGGATATTATTTTCAATGAAAATGTTGAAAGTATTTGAATATATGATTTTACAGGCAATCAGTGACTACAATGCGCAAAAGCACAAGGTTGGTAGTTTTATGACTTACACATAAAAGACATTGTTACAAAGTCTACTGTGTATAGTGTTAAATATAACCCTGCCCTACATAAAGCTTACAGAATGAGTAATAGCAGAAGAGCACTGTAACCAGACGAACAAATAATAGGTTTTATGCCATAACATTTTTATAATTTTCTACATTGAAATCTGTGTGCCTTTTTTATTTTTCAAAGTCAAAGTTTCAAACTGCTCAACATTATGTATAGAGTGAAAGTAATATTTAAAGACATCGTAAACATTATTTGCATAGTAGTTCACTAAATTACAGAGTATGTGGTCTCTTGAAGTTGATGTATTTCAGTCTTTTTATATCAGATTCAGAATAAATAATAGCAAGGTTTGTTGTTGTTTGAAAGGGTTTAATCCACCTTAGGCCAGGAGTGTTTCGAATTCACATGACGTGACTATAAAAAACCTGGCCCAATAGTCATAGCACAGATGAAAAGGGAATCTATCCATACTGAACAAAACTATAAATGCAACATGGAAAGTGTTGGTTTCATGAGCTGAAATTAAAGATCCCATAAATGTTCCATACGCACAAAAAGCTTCTTTCTCTCAAATTTTGTGCACACGTTTGTTTACATCCTTGTAAGTGAGCATATCTACTTTGCCAAAATAATTCATCCACCTGGCAGGTGTGGCATATCAAGAAGCTGATTAAACAGCATGATCATTACACAGGTGCACCTTGTGCTGGGGGCAAAAAAATGTGCAGTTTTGTAACACAAACGTTGCCATAGAATACTTACATTTTGAGGGAACGTGTATTTGGTATGCTGACTGCAGGAATGTCCACCGTAGCTGTTGCCAGACAATTTCATATTCATTTCTCTACCATAAGCCACCTCCAATGTCATTTTAAAGAATTTGGCACCACATCCAACAGGCTTCACAACTGTAGACCACATGTAACCACGCCAGCCCAGGATCTCCACAACTGGCTTCTTCACCTGCGGTATCGTCTGAGACCAGCCATCCGGACAACTGGTGAAACTGGGTTTGCACAACCAAGGAGGTTCTGCACAAACGGTCAGAAACCGCTTCAAGGAAGCTCATCTGCATGCTTGTCGTCCACACCAGGGTCTTGACGTGACTGCAGTTTGTCGTCGTGAACTTCAGTGGGGAAACGTTCACCGGCCACTGGCAAGCTGGAGAAGCATGCTCTTCAAAGGTTAATCCCGGTTTCAACTGGACTGGGCAGGTGGCAGCTGATGTTAACATTGTGAACAGAGTGCACCATTGTGGCGGGGGCTCCCTAGTGGCGCAGCGGTCTAAGCCACTGCATCTCACTACCGATTCCAGGCTGTATCACAACCGGCCGTGATTGAGAGTCCCATAGGGCGGAGCACATTTGGCCCAGCGTTTTCCGGTTTAGGGTAGGCAGTCATTGTAAATAAGAATTTGTTCTTAACTGACTTGCCCAGTTAAATAAAAAAATACAAATAAAAAAAAAAGGTCCCAGTTCATCAATGGCCTGTATACTCACCAGACATTCCACCCATTGAGCACGTTTTGGGATGCTTTGGATCGATGTGTACGACAGCATGTTCCAGTTCCTGCCAATATCCAGCAACTTTGCACAGCCATTGAAGAGGAGTTTGACAACATTCTGCAGGCCACAACAGCCTGATCAACTCAGCATGAGCATCAGCATGAGGTAAATGGTGGTCACACCAGATACTGACTGGTTTTCTGATCCACACCCCTACCTTTTTTTTAAGGCATTAGTGACCAACATATGTACAGTACCAGTCCAACATTTGGACACACCTACTAATTCAAGGATTTTTACTTATTTTTACTATTTTCTACCTTGTATAATAATAGTGAAGACATCAAAACTATGAAATAACACATATGGAATTATGTAGTAACCAAAAAAGTGTTAAACAAATCAAAATATTGTTTATTTTACATTCTTCAAAGTAGCCACCATTTGCCTTGATGACAGTTTTGCACACTCTTGGCATTCTCTCAACCAGCTCTATGAGGAATGCTTTTCTAACAGTCTTGAAGAAGTTCCCACATATGCTGAGAACTTGTTGGCTGATTTTCCTTCACTCTGCGGTCCATCTCACCCCAAACCATCTCATTTGAGTTGAGGTCGTGTGATTGTGGAGGCCAGGTCATCTGATGCCGCACCATCACTCTCCTTCTTGGTCAAATAGCCCTTACACAGCCTGGGGCTGTGTTTTGGGTCATTGTCCTGTTGAAAACAAATGATGGTCCCACTAAGCGCAAACCAGATGGGATGGTGTATCGCTACAGAATGCCCTTGTAGCCATGCTGGTTAGGTGTGCCTCACCAACAGTGTCAACAGCAAAGCCACCCACATCATCACACCTCCTCCATGCTTCGCGGTGGGAACCACACATGCGGAGATAATCCGTACAACCTACTCTGCGTCTCACAAAGAAAGGGCAGTTGGAACCAATAATCTCACATTTGGACTCATCAGACCAAAAGACAGATTTCCACCAGTCCATTGCTTATGTTTCTTGGCCCAAGCAAGTCTCTTCTTATTATTGATGTAATTTAGTAGTAGTTTCTTTGCAGCAATTTGACCATGAAGGTCTGATTCATGCAATCTCCTCTAAACAGTTGATGTTGATGTGTCTGTTACATGAACGCTGAAGAATTTATTTGGGCTGCAATCTGAAGTGCAGTTAACTCTATTGAGCTTATCCTCTGCAGAAGAGATAACTCTGGGTCTTCCTTTCCTGTGGTGGTCCTCATGAGAGCCAATTTCATCATAGCGCTTGATGGTTTTTGCGACTGCAATTGACATTTTTCTTTAAAGTAATGATGGATTGTCGCTTCTCTTTGCTTATTTGAGCTGTTTTTGCCATAATATCGACTTGGTCTTTTACCAAAATAGGACTATCTTCTGTATACCAACCCTACCTTGTCAGAACACAACTGATTGGCTCAAACGCATTAAGAAGGAAAGAAATTCCACAAATGATCTTTTAACAAGGCAATCTGTTAATTGAAATGCATTCCAGGTGACTACCTCATGAAGCTGGTTGAAAGAATGCCAAGAGTGTGCAAAGCTGTCATTAAGGCAAAGGGTTGCTATTTGAAGAATCTCAAATATAAAATATATTTTGTTTAACACTTTTTTTGGTTACTACATGATTCCACATGTGTTATTTCATAGTTTAGATGTCATCACTATTATTATACAATGTAGAAAATAGTCAAATAAAGAAAAACCATGTGAAATCCATAGATTATGTCCTATGCATTTATTTGAATTGACTGATTTCCATGAACTTTAACTCAAATCTTCAAGTTTAAGTCAAATCTTGAAGTTGTTGCATGTTTATATTTATCTTCAGTGTGTAATAATAATATTTTGTCATAGCCTACAAATAGGACCCAAAGTTTTACCTGACCAGGTCATGAAATTAGGAAAAACTCCAGGCCCCAGAAAAGACATGTACGAATTATGCCACACCACTTTTGAACCTGTGGTGCCATCTCTGGATCCAGTGGCCCTCCAGGCGTGCTGTTATGACAGGGCACTCCACAGACAGACATCCCGCCTGGTGGTGAGTTCTTATAGGGTAAACACTCACTCTGAATGTTTGTGGTGATGGGAGCAAGCTCAGATGTCCTAAATACACTGCAGCATATGTTTCAGTGTAGAACATGCTGCAGAAAATCCAGCTGTGGATCAAGACAGCTCTGCACCTGAAAATATGGACCAAATAAGCTGGCAACAACCACAACACAGTACCATTGAATCTCCATCCCAGCAACACTGATAGATCCATGGTGGTGTGGTGGTGAAGAATAGATAGGGAGAGCTGAGCAATAAAACTGGTTTGTCCTTGATGGTCCCTTCCTCTGTCCTCGCCTTCATTACCAGATCATCCGGACCCATCTGTGGCAACCCCAAAACCAATTATCCCCTATAACACACACCCCTCCTCTGTCCACCACACTGCTGCATGATCTGTATTAAACACACACACACACACACACACACACACACACACACACACACACACACACACACACACACACACACACACACAGGAACACATATATTAAAAACTGTTCCACAACACCTGAAATTAACCTAGGATCCCACCACTCCTCCAATAATCTGTATTCTATCTTTCTCTCACCTCTCTCTCCTCTTTCTCTCTCTCTCTCTCTCTTCCCTCTCCCGGCCCCCATGTCCACGGCACTCAGCAGAACCAATGACACAGGGTTGCTGGTTCGAGGTCAGCCTACACTGGGGTAACGATAGTCCACATTGACGTTCTTCTGGTTCCCAATCATAGGTATGAGTGCTATAAAGAGACCCACAGCTGAGCACAGCCATATAGCCATGACTCATGCAATTACACACACAACCATGCGCACACACACACGCACACACACACACACACACACACACACACACACACACACACACACACACTGAACACGAAAATGACAGAGAGCAGCAGCAGTAGTACAGGCTGTACAATCTTCTCATGGTCCTCTTATAGAGCCCTGAAGGTCAGCTAGCGCAGGGTAGTGCAGGTTTCTCTGTTTCTCTCTGACTTTTCTCTCTCTCTTTCTCTCTCTCTTGCTCTCTCTCAGCCTTGCTAAAAACAATTTAATATTTCATTACTTTCTTATCCCCTTAACAAAAAAATAAAATAAAAAGTTACGTAGAACTATTGTTGTGAGCACGGACGCTGAAAAACCACTGTGTTATGAGTAGGTGACACTTTTTTTTATGGTCTTCCACCCTGTAGTCTACATAGAAACTCAGTACGAGTTTATTTATTTACATATATTCCACGTTTGTCATAGTGCTTTGCCTTTTGCTTTCCTTGACCCTTGTTGGCAGTTATGAGCGTACACAGTGCACGTTTATTACTGTAATAGACTAAAGGTGAGACCAAGGACAAGAGGTAGCCGGGTGAGCGGAGTGGACTGTCTAAAAGTGTGTGGATGTAATGGTATGTGGAGAGGAGATGGTAACCAAACAAATTAATTAATGTACAAACCTTTTCAAACCTCTATCTAACCATTTATCAACTATGTGGTCTTCCACTCCTTCCATCTCAGATAAATGTTATTGTATTTCTTTCACAAATTTATTTTGTGTCCTGAAAAACTACATCTTTCTAAGACTGGTCTCCATCTCTGAACAAAAGCCTTCCCTACCGTAAAGAGGTAGAGATCAATGTTAACATGGCTGACTATCAGTGCTCTGCCTTCACCACAGAAAATGAACAGACCTTGGAGGTGCAGACGGCACAGTCCTCTTCATGTCAAAATAAAAGGCCTTGCAAATAGCGCTGACAAAGAGCAGAGCAGAGCTGCCTGAACTCAGTGGCCTAAATTATGGCTGAATGGACCTAGGAACCTTTGTGTGTGTGTCCATGTTTGTTTTTATACGGAGTGGCCTTAAATGTAGCTGTGTTCTTTGTCCCCTTGTGATACAGATGGTAGGACGAGTGGGAGAGCAGGGCACCAACTTCTTCCCTCGTACTCTCCATCCCTCTCCGTCACTCTTCATCTCTCCATCTCCATCCCCTTTATGTACAGGCAACATGGAATAGGGCTGAATAGAAAGAGAGAGATTGACTTGGCTCTGGGTCCGCTCTTGTGTCCATTTCAGAGTAACAGCATGCATTGACACATTGTTTGCAGCATGCATGCAATGCATTGATGCTCAGTGTTTTTGTTTTTCTCTAATGTTCGAGGCACTGGACCCTTGTCTGTCTGTTGGCCTTGTGTTGCACCACTGCAGCCTATGAAAGGCTGTGCTCCTCTGTAGCCAATATCGTGCTCTTGTGCCTAACAGAGAGAACTATTGCATCTGAAAGACCCCCCTCGGTGTGACCTCTTGTACCTCGTAGAGAGAAAGGGTTGTATTGCCAGGTAAACAGAAGAGGACGAACAGCACAGACCTTCTATCCATCAGAACTCAGTGTCCTCTGGCCTCTAAGCTCCAACACACCGACACTGTGGTCTTTGTGTAACATTCTCTGACAATAACACCATAATCCAACATTCCTTGGCTTTAAACTTCATCGATATAAAAAGTGCCCAAATTTTGGGACTATCTGTGTATTTTAAGTGTTTTATCTGTTTTAATTTGCTTCTAAATCCCTCTCTGAATGTGCTATGCACTCATGGATAGTGTTGAATGGAAGCCACTGTCCCCTTCAACAGACCCACCATGGCCTTTTTGTAACATCTGATAATAATTCCATAGCTAAGCTCAATATTCCCTGGGTTTTAAATGAGTTGAATATAGAAGAGGACTTTTATGTTTGGCTCCCTGGTACTCCCTCTGTAACTGCATCCCAAATGACACCCTATTTCCTATGTAGTACACTATAAATTGATTAAGGTGCCATTTGGGATTACAACCCTGTCTCTCCCAGCTCCATGTTCTCCTCAGCCAGGGGCCATTAAGCTATCAAGGATGTGGCCTGTGAGAAATGGAACACTGTCCAGAGATACTGAATTCCTCTGAGCTGGGGGAGGAAAGGCAGAGGGTAGTGTGTGTGTGTGTGTGTGTGTGTGTGTGTGTGTGTGTGTGTGTGTGTGTGTGTGTGTGTGTGTGTGTGTGTGTGTGTGTGTGTGTGTGTGTGTGTGTGTGTGTGGGTGGGGTGGGTGGGTGGGTGGGGGGGGAGGGGGGATTGTGTGTGTATGTATGTGTGCGTTAATGCGCGCGTGTGGGGTGGCTAGGATGATGATGGACAGACATGGGGGAACCCCCCAGTATCAAAGCAGCAGGAATGTAGAGCAGGAGACCGGTGGGACCTGGAACCTCTGAGCCTGCTGCTCCCATCTCCCCTCAGCCCCCCTCCGACCAGTCTTCATTATAGTCCTGCTCTCTCTCCCCTCTTTCTCTCTCGTTCTCTTTCTCTGATCTGTAGAGTAGTGAGACACAGAGCAGACTGTATCCATGCAGATGTTTACCACACCTACACAGTGTACAGCCTACTGACCTTCAAATTATACATACAGCCATTCCACTTTCACTGAAAGTCTATGGTTTCAATAGGCTCTGAAAGATTGTGTGTGTGACACTGAATAGACTAACCTGTACTATTTCTGTTGACTTACATGGTTTACTGCATGTAGCCACAGTATGTATTGATATGGCATCTGATTATATACAAGTCCATTGTTCTTTCTGCCATAACCTTGGGATGACCTCTGCAAAACGAGAAGTCTATATCTATTTAGTGAGAAGAACCAATACATTGTAAGAATGTGTGTTCAGGCCACTGCCTGGGCGTTGATCTCTCAGTCCCTGTATGAGCCAATCAGAGAGCAGCGCTGGTTAATTGAACAGGGCAGCACTCCATCACTGCATGGGGTCATGGGCTGTAGGCTAGCCGGCAGTATTTGGCCTCTAGTCTCCAGTCCACAGTCCAGTTTCATTTCCCTCTAATAGACCAAGCAAACGCTGCTTCCCACTAGTGTTAAATCACAGTGAGAGAGACACCTCGTAACAATCTAATGGTGTATTTCTCTGCTGCTCAACTCAGTCTACGAAACACCCACATGCATTCACTCACAGTATCAGAGCTATGGCTGTAGCTGCAGTAGAGGTACCAGGAAATTATATCAGACCATATCAGACCAATAACAGATGCAGTCCAATGTATTGGCACCCTTGCACAATTCACTATTTATCCTAGAATAAATTGAAATTGAAACGACTTTTGGTGTTTACCCATGTTTGTTTGATTTACAACTGCACAGTACCAAGTGAAAAATATCTAAGCTGAAAGTGAGATTTTCCACTTCAAAGAAAGAAAAAATTGTCCTGGACTAAATTTTTCAAAATTCTAACTTTGGCTTTGCTTTACTAATCCAATTCTCCCTCAATGCTGCGCTCCTTATCACAAACACAAATACTCTCTCTCTCTCTCCTCCCTCTCCTCTCTCTCCCTCTCCCTCCCTGTAGAACAAGAATAGCCTCTTCTCGCCACCGGTGCCTGGCAGAGATCATTACCTTGTCGGAACTGTTGGTTTTGTTTCTCTCTGGGTTTTTTCTCACTCTCCTCCACTACATAGGAACAAATGGAGAACATTCAATATTTATTGATTTGGAGACAGACATACATCTTTTACTGGAGATCCCATTTAATCACAAAAGCTGATTTATCGCTGCCTGCTCTGACAATCCCATTAAATTGCTGTCTAGCTAATCAAGTACATTCTCTTTCCTTGAGGAGTAATCTATTATAGGGCCAGCAGAACAAATCCCCACGATAACAGGATTGGAGTCTAGGTAGGGTTGGAGGCTCAGAGCGGGAGGCCCAGTTATACTGCCTCACTCTGCTCTGCCCAGACTGCCTCTCTCTTTCTTCCCGTAAATGAAAAAGAACATTCACAAGACTTTATGATGCTGACTTTCCCTCCCTACGCCAAAACCACACAATTTGTCTTGTGAAAAAAACACAAACATTTGATTCCAGTAAGCGTTGGATTAAATTAAGATGCAAAAAACAATCTTACAAAATTACTTTGGAAAAAAAAAACACATTGTTTTCAGACACGTGGACATAATATTCTCAGTTTTTTACAGAAACAGGTGGGGAAATTTGCTTTGTTATTCTTTCAAATGCTGATTGCCTCTTTAACTGAAATATTAACAAAGTGGACTCCCCAGCCACAGTTTTGGTAAAAAGCTGAGGGATGGGCTCGAGAAATGCAAACACTCTCTATTCAAGTACTGATCATCCATAATATCAAAATTATAGTTTTATAGTTTTAAATGTTTTTAGGCTGTACAATGTTTGTTTACATTTACTTTGTTTATAAACATATTTACATGTGAAACTTTAAAGGTGTGTTAACATACGAACTCTAAAGTTAATATATGTGAAAATATGGTTTCACATGTGAAATTTAAGCTATTATGCAAATGTTACGTGCACACAAACTCATTTGGAACATAGCCTAAGATTTCAATCCAATTGTTCTATGAGTTGTGTTCTGTGGTCCAGACTTCAGATAGATAATACTGTAATGTTGTCGTGAGATAAAGAGCAAAGGCTCCAGCCACTGTATGTCACCAGTTACTTTAATACCTGCGTGACTTGTCTTGTTGATCTGTAAACCATCTTCTAATCCTTTAGCCAGGCAATGCTATGTGGCTGCTACTTTGGACATGCATCCCAAATGGCACCCTATTCCCTATATAGTGTACTACTTTCTACCAGAGCCCTATGAGCCATGGTCAAAAGTAATGCCGTAAAAATGGAACAGAATTCCATGCGTTCCATGCTTGGCCTACATTCTCTTAGCATTCTGATAATACTTTGTACACAGGGCGGGTGGGTGTGATTTGTGACACACAGCTACATTTCTGCATGCACTCTGTGTGTGTGTGTGTGCGTGTGCGTGCGTCCACCCTGTATTTTTAGCTCGCCGCTTTGGCAACGCACTGCCCGCCAGAGAGAGAGCTAACTATATTTAGTTGTATTTTTTTTTGTTCCCTTTCACTTAACTAGTTTTGCCTACTCAAACACCCGGATCAAACAGAGAGGGATGCTAAGTAAAGGTAAGGTTTTGGTTGAATTAATTTATTGCCACTGGGCCCTGCCAGTGAACTACTAAACTGCTTGCTGACTGTACACTCTACTGCATGATTGTAGCGGGTTTATTAATGTGTTAGTTCTAGTAGCTACGACGATGTAGGTAGGCTGTGTGTAGCAGTTAGCGGTTATGATGAGGTTTGGCTTGGAAATGTTTTTCCGCCTGGTCACAGACCGCTCATGTGTTGTGCATTGAAGTCCACAAGCGAAGGGAAAAGTGAGAGGAGGAGAGTGCATAGATGCGAGAAGGAATGCTACTACGAGCAAAATGATCACGCTGTTTGAATGTGGCTGCTATGAAAGTAAATTGTTTGCGTGTGATCAGGGACAAATTCATTCTGCTTATTTTGTTGAAAAACTTTTCTTAAATGGAAGCTAATGGAATGAAATGGGGATAAACATACCGGAGTTTGTCCAAAAGAAACTCTTGTTGGCAACTGTTCGACTATTTATTACACCCTAGATTAGCTAGATGAAGGCAAGAGTGTGCAAGGCAGTATTGAATGTGTCACTGTCACCTTGATTACTCACATTTTTCTCTTGACCTGTGCACCTACGTTGTAAACTTTCATTCAAAGTCTAGGTTGTAGCAACCTCATGATGGGTATAGGGAAAATAGTTGTATCATGTAGTAGCCTAAACCTAGCGATGTTAAATTGGACTGGGTGAATGGAATATGAGTGACAGTCTGTAATAGAAATAAGGCCATACACTTTTTTAAAATCACCCTCCCTAGGGCTGTTGTGGTGACTGAATTACCGCCACACTGGCGGTCACGATTCATGAAGGCAGTCAGACCGTTTAGTCACAGTAATTAGGCTTCTCCAAGCTCTGATGCTGCTGATGGTCATTAGTGGCCTACCAAACTTGCTAACTTCCTGGTACTCAGCACTTTATTGTCCCTCTAATCACTCTGACATCAATGCAAATTAAATGGAAAATTAAATCAAACACTTCATGAGAGCCCATGAGCTCCTGTTATGCAACATTTCTATAGGCTATGCAATTGCGTGAGAAAAAAGAGTGATGGCCTCTTTTAAAAAGAGGAGGATCCCATCAGCTTTCTATAGGCTAGGCCTACTATATTTACTTCTCAACTCTCCTAATAGTAAGCACATTTCTTATCTTTACAACAGGAGTATAGAGCCTACCTGGCTGGCATGAAAATGAACCAGGGAAAAGCGTCCTCCATTCTCTATTTAAGTGCATAGATGACATGTATTTTTTTTCCCGCTGTCCCTATTTCGAGACAGGTGCAAGATAATGGTCCATTCCAAATCAAAACAAATTTCACACATATATTACTTAGTATATGTAAAGACAAGATTCAATTAAGAATAATCTGATTTGGTGACAATATTAGCCTATCACTTGTGAATTCTGAATAATCACTTGTGAATGATGCCCAGCATAAGAAACAAAGCCTTTATTTTATTTTTTTTGCAACTTTTTGGACTGCACACATGTAGCCTAGCTCATAGGCCTATATGTTTTGATAAGATTTGTGTCACAACTAAAAGTGGCCAAATAACTTCTTAAAATGAAGCACCTTAATCCTCTTTGCAAGGGGTGTAAGAGCCTAACTGGCATACATAAGCAGCGCGTGAGTTTCAAGTTTGGGGAAGGTCATTTTCACTATAAAAATACACATACATACATAATCGTATTTGCGGTCACTTTTGATAATGGTGTTTTCCCCGCTAATGGAACATTCACCCTTATAGCCTACTGCCATGTGTGCTTTTGCTGCGCTTATAATGTGAAGAAATAGACTAATAGTTTATCAACATTTAAAGCTAAATGTTCTGATCTGTTGCGTCAGCCACATTGCGTAATAAATGATTTGGATGATAGTAGTTGTATTAATTTGGGATCTATCGCATCCCACAGCTGTCCCAGACCATGTTTGGCATATGTATTTCTCGCACAGAATAGAATAGGTCAACTTTTGTACTATGTGGGATAGTAGATTGATATAGGCTAGTGCTTTTGCTGTTTGTTAGGCCTACTAATTTTGTTGGCTGACAAAAAGTAAACGTGGACAGTTCTTCCAATATCTTCAATATGCACTTTAGAATTGGATAAGGATGTGCGCAGTTGCGTCCCCGATGTCTCTGTCTTCACTTGTAGCCTGTGAGAAAGACAGGATGGAGAGCCATGTGAGTGAAAGTTGCTTTGGAGCGTGCAGCACTCAAGGAGAAGTGCACAACGGTCACTGGCCACAAAAGGCATGGATTTTTTTTCGGGTGCATTACTGCCACACAAAAGGGATGCCTCCATGAAGTTTTAGCCATTATCAAGTGCTTGACAAATTGTGAATGAGAGACTGATAGTGCGTACAGACAAAGCAGAGCTCATGCTTTTCAAGATACTTTTTTCAAATCATCATTAGGGTCGCATCATGCAGCCTTACAATGTATTAAAAATCAAAGCATATAGCCCAATGTTTGTAGAACTAAAACTTCATGAATAACTCTAAATTAAGCATATAGGAGTACCTATTTCTTTGTTAACCGCTCAGAATAGCCGCATATGCACACTCCCTCAAATCATTTGGAGAAAATATCCTTTCTATTTTATTCAGCTTTGTTCAATTGTATTCTTCATACAATAAAATAATAATTTATAAAATAATGCCACAGAGTTCTAAGCACATCTTTTCTGCTACATTAACTAGTGTAGCCCACAGCCATTTGACATAGCCAAAACTCAGAGTATAATATTCTGTTTTTCTGAAATACACTACATTTTCTTCATATCATGCTTCTTTAGACCTGTCTAAAATAAATCATGGATTTATTGTGAAGGTGTAGGCTATATTACATGGACTTATTAGACTTTTTAAAATGTAGATGTTCCAATGGTCAGCATCGGTGGCTTGTAGGCTATATGTGGAAGCCAGGAGAGACTATATGTGTTTATGTTAATTAACTTCAATTACCGTGAGATATTTGCTTGACAATCACCAGCTGATGAAATTTCGGAACTACCACAGCCCTAGTCCACCCTCATCTTAAACGTTGTGACCGTCACTGGTGTGTGTGTGTGTGATAATAAACTCTGCTAAACTCTGTCATAATGAAATGGTACTAGTAAACCCTGTGTTTTTGTGCACGTGTGTGCATGAGTGATTTTGCCTGCGCTTAGTGCGCACGTGCAAGCATGAGTGTGTGTGTTTGTTAAGCAGATAGGCCCTGCTTTACAAGTCAACCTCTTCATTGTGTTGTTCTCCATCCACTTAATGACGTGGAGACCCAACAACAATCATCAGGGTGGAAACAGAAACCTGGAGACATTTTATTGGCTTTTATGATTCACCACGTATACTATTTCACTGGCTGGGCCGACCCAATCAAAGACTTCTGTTAAGAGGTCAAGCGATTAATCGGAATGGCCGATTAATTAGGGCCGATTTCAAGTTTTCATAACAATCGGAAATTGGTATTTGTGGACACCGATTTGGCCTGTTTTTTTGTTTGTTTTTTACATCTTTATTTATTCTTTATTTAACGAGGCAAGTCAGTTAAGAACACATTCTTATTTTCAATGACTGCCTAGGAATGGTGGGTTAACTGCCTTGTTCAGGGACAGAATGACAGATTTTACCTTCTCAGCTCGGGGATTCAATCTTGTAACCTTACAGTTAAATAGTCCAACACTATAACCACCTAATTACATTGCACTCCACGAGGAGACTGCCTGTTACGCGAATGCAGTAAGAAGCCAAGGTAAGTTGTTAGCTAGCATTAAACTTATCTTATAAAAAACAATCAATCAATCAATCGTAATCACAAGTTAACTATACACATGGTTGATGATATTACTAGTTTATCTAGCGTGTCCTGCGTTGCATATAATCGATGCGGTGCGTATTCGGGAAAAAGGACTGTCGTGCTCCAATGTGTACCTAACCATAAACATCAATGCCTTTCTTAAAATCAATACACAAGTATATATTTTTAAACCTGCATATTTAGTTAATATTGCCTGCTAACCTGTCTCGTTGCGAACTCTGTGAAGACTATTTCTTCCTAAAAAAGACAGCCAACTTCGCCAAACAGGGGAGGATTTAACTAAAGCGCATTTGCGAAAAAAGCACATTCGTTGCACGACTGTACCTAACCATAAACATCAATGCTTTTCTTAAAATCAATACACCGAAGTATATATATTTTTAAACCTGCACATCTTGCTAAAAGAAATACAGGATAGCAGGCACCCACCCATTAGATAAAATACGGAACGGTTCCGTATTTCACTGAAAGAATAAACGTCTTGTTTTCGAGGTGATAGTTTCCGAATTCGACCATATTAATGACCTAAGGCTCGTATTTCTGTGTGTTATTATGTTATAATTAAGTCTATGATTTGATAGAGCAGTCTGACTGAGCGATGGTAGGCACCAGCATTCACTCAAACAGCACTTTTGTGCGTTTTGCCAGCAGCTCGTCGCTGTTTATGACTTCAAGCCTATCAACTCCGGAGATTAGGCTGGTGTAACCGATGTGAAATGGCTAGCTAGTTAGTGGGGTGCACGCTAATAGCGTTTCAAACATCACTCGCTCTGAGACTTGGAGTGGTTGTTCCCCTTACTCTGCATGGGTAACGCTGCTTCGAGGGTGGCTGTTGTCGATGTGTTCCTGGTTCAAGCCCAGGTAGGGGCGAGGAGAGGGACGGAAGCTATACTGTTACACTGGCAATACTAAAGTGCCTATAAGAACATCCAATAGTCAAAGGTACATGAATTACAAATCTTATAGAGAGAAATTGTCCTATAATTCTTATAACTACAACCTAAAACTTCTTACCTGGGAATATTGAAGACTCCTGTTTGAAAAGGAACCACCAGCTTTCATATGTTCTCATGTTCTGAGCAAGGCACTTAAACGTTAGCTTTTTTTACATGGCGCATATTGCACTTTTACTTTCTTCTCCAACACTTTGTTTTTGCATTATTTAAACCAAATTGAACATGTTTCATTTTATTTTAGGCTAAATGGATTTTATTGATGTATTATATTAAGTTAAAATAAGTGTTCATTCAGTATTGTTGTAATTGTCATTATTACAAATCATTTTTTTTTAAATCGGGCGATTTAATTGGTATCGGCCTTTTTTGTTCCTCCAATAATCTGTATCGGTGTTGAAAAATCATAATCGGTCGACCTCTAGTCTCTGTCTTTTCCCTCTTTGAATTTGTTTTGTCTATTTAGGCAAATTGACAGAATGACATGATAGATTGCAACCAGTTTTGCCAGTGAGAGACCAGAGAGCCCAGCCCAGGCCATGCAGGCCAGGATAGGACATATTGCTGCATCTTGCAGTTTCTGTATGTCTGTCTGTCCGTCCGTCCTAAAGCACCAGCTCAGCACATCTCTAGATCTCTGTGGACTCGCAATGATTAAATCTGATCTCCTCACTTAGTCCTTCCGGGCTTGACAGAGACACACTACAAATACACCGTTTCTGAATGGAGATACCTAACTCATAGTCAAGTCTAAACAGGCTCGTTGTGAAGTGAAACTCACTCAACAGAATGTAGAGGTCCTTTATCCCTGACACCGCTCAATAGAAATCCTGCTTAGTCTCTAGATTGTGACTGCTTTTATCTTGTCTCATTTACATAGTAAAGAGTAGGTTCCCACTAAGAAAGATCAAGCCAATCCATGAGTAGCCAGCACTGGACTCCTGCCAGTAGGACTCTGGCTGTGTCCGAAATGGCACCCTGTTCCCTACACCCTATTCCCATCGGGCTCTGGTCAAAAATAATGCACTGTGTAGGGAATAGGGTGCCATTTGGGATGCAGCCTCTGTCGAGGTGGGGCCATGATGTTTTTCATTACCCTTATTGATAAACACACACACATTGCCTTATTGATAAGCAAAGGTGCAATTCTGTGATTTATTCTCTTGGGACAGACTTAAGCTTTAGTCACAAGTTTCAGCAGGACCCTGATCAATAGTACCCCATGGGCAAGTACAGCACCACACATGAACTGCTGAGGAGAGGACACACACACACGATGGCACGTAGAGGAGCATAAACACACACACACACCATGTGCTGAGGAAAACAGCAAATCATGTAAATGATCATTGAAAGTGATTGGTCAGGCAGCCATGTGGAATGTCGTCATAGAAACAGTGTAAACTGTGTAGCAAAGTGGATTAGCCAGTGAAAGTCTCACTAAAATATTTCACAATGTTCAAATTGTTCAAGAACTGTCAATCTATTTTCCAGTAAAATGTCATAGTACTGTATATTTCAAGGAGAACATCTGTGTATGTGTGGACTAAGTATGTCCCCATGTGTGTGTATGTCTGGAATAAGTATGTTCCTGTGCATGTGCTTGTGTGTTCCTATGTGTACAGTACGTATATACTATGTTCCCGCGTGCTCTCCCGTATGTAAAATACCCACAGGTGTCAATAGGTATCCTCATGACTCTCTACATCACCTTTCCATGTTGGCCCCGGTCTCAATGTTTGGAGTAGGATTACACTGAGCTATTTCTCCCCCATGTCACCCTGTGTCACGAGACATACAGTGCCTTCAGAAAGTATTCATACCCCTTGACTTATTCCACATTTTGTTGTGTTACAGCCCTAATTCAAAGTTAATTAAATTGTTAGTTTTTTTCACCAATCTACACACAATGCCCCATAATGACAAAGTCAAAACATATTTTTACAAATGTTTGCAAAAGTATTGAAAATTAAATACAGAAATATCTCTGAGTCAATACATGTTAGAATCAGCTTTGGCAGTGACTACAGCTGTGATTCTTTCTGGCTGAGTTTCTAAGACCTTTGCACACGTGGATTGTACAATTATTATTCTTTCAACAATTCTTCAAGCTCCGTCAAGTTGTTTGTTGATCATTGCTAGAAAGCCATTTTCAAGCCTTTGCCATATATTTTGAAGGCGATTTAAGTCAAAACTGTAAAGCGGTTGCGCAGCAACTCACTGCCTTCCTGAAGACAAACAACGTATATGAAATGCTTCAGTCTGGTTTTAGACCCCATCGTAGCACTGAGACTGCACTTGTGAAGGTGGTAAATGACCTTTGATGGCGTCAGACCAAGGCTCTGCATCTGTCCTCGTGCTCCTAGACCTTAGTGCTGCTTATGATATCATCGATCACCACATTCTTTTGGAGAGATTAGAAACCCAAATTGGTCTACACGGACAAGTTCTGGCCTGGTTTAGATCTTATCTGTCGGAAAGATATCAGTTTGTCTCTGTGAATGGTTTGTCCTCTGACAAATCAACTGTAAATTTCGGTGTTCCTTAAGGTTCCGTTTTAGGACCACTTTTGTTTTCACTATATATTTTACCTCTTAGGGATGTCATTCGAAAACATAATGTTAACTTTCACTGCTATGCGGATGACACACAGCTGTACATTTCAATGAAACATGGTGGAGCCCCAAAATTTCCCTCGCTAGAAGCGGATGGCTGCAAACTTTCTACTTTTAAACTCGAACAAAACAGAGATGCTTGTTCTAGGTCCCAAGAAACAAAGAGATCTTCTGTTGAATCTGACAATTAATCTTGATGGTTGTACAGTCGTCTCAAATAAAACTGTGAAGGACCTTGGCATTACTCTGGACCCTGATCTCTCTTTTGACGAACATATCAAGACTGTTTCAAGGATAGCTTTTTTCCATCTACGTAACATTGCTGTGCGGCCTTTCAGGTTGAACGTGGTACCTTCAGGCATTGCTCCCAGGCATTGCTCCCAGGCATCCCAGGCATTGCTCCCAAGGATTAACCAGACTTGTGGAGGTCAACATTTTTTTTCTGAGTTCTTGGCTGATTTCTTTTGATTTTCCCATGATGTCAAGCAAAGAGGCACTGAGTTTGAAGGTAGGCCTTGAAATACATCCACAGGTACACCTCCAATTGACTCAAATTATTTCAATTAGCCTATCAGAAGCTTCTAAAGCCATGACATCCTTTTCAGGACTTTTCCAAGCTGTTAAAAGGTACAGTCAACTTAGTGTATCTAAACTGACCCACTGGAGTTGTGATACAGTGAATTATAAGGAAAATAATCTGTTTGTAAACAATTGTTGGAAACATCACTTGTGTCATGCACAAAGTAGATGTCCTAACCAACTTGCCAAAACTGTAGTTTGTGGAGTGGTTGAAAAATGAGTTTTAATGACTCCAACCTAAGTGTATGTAAACGTCCGACTACAACTGTATACATACATTTTACATATATTTTTTGCATACATGGTACTTTTATATAAAACAGTCAAATAACAATAATACATTACCAAACATCAGCTCTTTAATCCCACCCCTCAGCCACTCTCAGCCCATCCCACCTATCACCATAAACCACCCCTCAGCCACTCTCAGCCCATCCCACCTATCACCATAGACTACCCTCGTATGGTTTCCATGCGCAGTATATGTTTCAATTATGCTGTGATGTTTTACACATTTTTTAAACTTTTCTAATCGTATTATATCCACAGATTGTGAGCTAAAGATGAAAACCTTTCCTACGAGTATTATATTATTTATTGACTGACTATAGCTTTCCAAATCGCCCAACACTATTTGTAAGGTTAATTTTAAGTGTATTTTGTGACAAGCGACATACAGTAGGGGCAATACCAGAATACATGATCTATTGATTGTCTCTTCGCAGCAAAATCTACAGAGCTGAGATTGTTGTATGCCACATATATAGCATTCTGTTGGTGGCAAGAATTTTATATAATAATTTGCATTGATAAACTCAAGTGTATTTTTTGTACCACTTCATAAACCATGTGCCATGGAATCGGTACATCGATAAACTCTTCCCATTTATTTTGCAACCTGTATGGAGCAGCTGTCAACATTTTTGTCCTCAAATTAAATGGGTATATTTTTCTATTTATGCCAGTTCCCTTCAGCCAATTTGTATCTTTAATATATGGCAGGCAAACAAGTTCCCTACCTTCTCCCTTTTCCACTTGCCTCCTCCATTTTTTGTGGTAATGCTGCAATCAGTTGGTTGTAAATTTGGATTGAGCAGATATTTCCGATAGCTGCATATGTGACATAACTCCTCTATTTCTATTCATAATATCATTAATAAATATAATACCATTTTCCAACATCTTTTCCATACAGAATGTATTTTTATTCATCAGTATATTTGAGTTTAACCATTACATTTGTTGTAATATTTGTTCCATCTTTTCTGGAGGATAAAACTGAAATTGTAACCAGCTTTGTTTGTATGGCTTGTTTAAAGAAAGGGTGATACTTTAAACTAAATTTCATTTTCAATTAGTCAGAAATGAGAAGTTGTAATCTGTATAAAGGCAAAAAGGCCATGTTTGAACAAAGGATGAGTTTTTCTTAATAATCTACTGGAGAACCATTTTGGGTTTAACTATAATTTATGTTTGACTGAAGCTTTTGGTTTAAAGCTTTAATATTTAATAATGTTAGCCCCCCCAAACTCATATTCATTATATAAATAGGCACGTTTAATTTTGTCTGGCTTAGCATTCCAAATACAATACAAATATTTTTTGCTCATATGACTTAATAAAAAACTAGTCATCTGGAGTAGGCAGTGCCATTAGTAAGTAAGTAAACTTTGATGGGACCAAAGAGTTAATTCATGTGATTTTGCCATAAATAGACAAGTATTTACCTCTCCATGGTTGCAGAATCTTATCTATTTTAGCTAACTGTCTATTGAAATTGATTGTGGTAAGTTCATTTATATTTTTGGAGATGTGAATACCAAGTATGTCTACTTCACCATCCGCCCATTTTATTGGTAAACTACGAGGTAGTGTAAACACTGTTTTTTAACGATCCAATATGTAATATGGTACACTTGTCATAATTAGGTAGACAAGTGAATAAGATCTTCAATGAGACTGTCAGGGGGAAGTTGTTCCTAATGTTTGCTGTACTCAATTTATATTTGGCCTTGTATTTTTGGTTATTGTCCTGCTGATAGGTGAATTTGTGTCCCAGCGTACAGTACCAGTCAAAAGTAAAGAAATTCCACAAATGAACTTTTAACAAGGCACACCTGTTATTTGAAATGCATTCCAGGTGACTACCTCATGAAGCTGGTTGAGAGAATACCAAGAGTGTGCCAAGTTGAAGAATCTAAAATATGAAATAGATTTTGATTTGTTTAAGACTTTTTTGCTTACTACATGATTCCATATGTGTTATTTCATAGTTTTGATGTCTTCACTATTATTCTACAATGTAGATAATAATCCAAATAAAGAAAAACCCTTGAATTAGTAGGTGTGTCCAAACTTTTGACTGGTACTGTATGTTGGAAAGCAGACTGAACCAGATATTCCTCTGGGATTTTGCCTGTGTTTAGCTCTGTTCGGTTTCTTTTTATCAACAAAAAAATCCCAGGCTTGATCCCAGGCTGTGTCACAACCGGCCATGATCGGGGGTCCCATAGGGCGGTGCACAATTGGCCCAGCATCGTCCGGGTTAGGGGAGGGTTTGGCTGGGGGAGCTTTACTTGGCTGATCGCACTCTAGCGACTCCTTGTGGGGGCCGGGCGCCTGCAGGCTGACATCAGTCGTCAGTTGAATGGTGTTTTCTCCAACACATTGGTGCGGCTGGCTTCCGGGTGGGTGTTAAGAAGCATGGTTTGGCGGGTCATGTTTCGGAGAACGTATGACTCGACCTTCGCCTTTCGAGCCCCTTGGGGAGTTACAGCGATGATACAAGATCGAAATTGGGGAGAATAAGGGGGTAAAAAATATATAATAATACAATTTTAAAAAACACACCCGCTGAATAGACGCTGAGTTGCAGGACTAGTCTACAATGTGATTACATCAGACACACAATATCACAGCAGCATCATATAGTCCTGACGGTTGAACACTCACAAACACACACACAATGTCACAGCAGCACTATTGACCTGACAGTCTGACAGCAGCTTCAGAATGGAGCGCTAACAGATTACATTAGTGGGTGTGGGTGTGCCTTGACATTACAACCATGTCATGCATGTTTGGAGAAAGATGTTGTTTTCCTGACAGTGCTTGGCAAGTTATGGGTGGCCTTTACCATCACATCTTAGCACAATGTCATTGCATGGTACTGTAGAAGTCAGAGGGAAACGACTTTTGAACATTGACTATGATGATGACCCACCCATTCCTAGTTGTCACGGCACAGCTTCACATGGTCTTCCTTCCTCTCTCTCTGTTTAACACTTCGTATACACTAAACCCGGAGGTGGAATGGAGAAGGAAGGACACCTGTTCCTCAGATCCTGTAGCCTTATGGCTGTGTAACAAAGGGCACACTATTGCCTATATAGTGCACTGCTTTTGACCAGAGCCCTATGTTCTGGTCAAAAGGGTGCCATTTGGGATGCATGAATAAGGGCAGAGACACACCAATAGCGTTTGCTGGCCGAGAGTACTTAGCACCTCCAAAAGTAATTTGTGAACCGAGTGTGCATCGATTCTACATGTAGAATTGGGTGAAAAATGTCAGCAGTCAGACTTTTACAGCGGGTGGTCCCTAAAACAGCTGAACGAACACTAGATCCACATTTGGTGCGATGTGTGCGAGCCTTAATACAGGCCCAACTGAATCGGGCTATTAGGCCTAGTATTGCCCGTATGTGTGAGAATAAACCATTGTCCCACCCTCTTACAATGAACTTGAAGTGGCTTATTGGGATTGATTTATATTTTCATGATTTGATTTATTATCTGGGGAGTATACTGTGTGTGTGTGTGTGTGGCTGTAATGTGATGTAATGGTTACATGAGCTATCCATTCAGGCTGGCTCAAGGGTAAAGGGACAGAGACACAGGGAATGTGATAACAGGGCCATTCCAGTCATTTGGAAAGACACACTCTCTCTCTCTCACACACACACACACACTCTCTCGCTCTCTACATGCCATTCCAGTTATTTGGGAGAATATGTTTTAGTGTCCTGCTTTCATCCCAACAAGTGACGTTATTAGGCCTAGGCTTCGGGGGCTTTGGCCCCAGCTGTTTTTGGTTCACCCCTGACCGTTTTCATGGTAAAATGTTTTTTCTATTATAATAATTTGTCTATGAGTTTCCATAACCACACACACTTGCACTATGCAAAAAAAATATAAGAAAATAAGGTAATGACACATTTAAAAAATACACAATACGATATACAGTACTGTGCTTGGCAGTAGCAGGCACTGCTAGAAGCCCCTGGAGTGATGCGGTGCCTGTTGTGATTGGTCGAGATTTCACAAGTGGACTACTCAGGTCCCTTGACCACTCCCCCACCCATACAGCACTGGTTAGATGTCATCACTCTGCAAAACGCTTGTCACTCAGTCAGTCTGCAGCACAGAACAGAGCAAATGTGGATATTCAGAACTTACTAAAATAGGGGCTAAAAAAGCAGGTTGAGCAGGCAGCAGTGAATGAGGTGGTGGTGATGGGGGGGCAGAACAGTCAAAGTCAAAGTGCAGCAACAGAGGTAGCCACAGGTTTGATGATTGCTAACTAACTAGCTTGTCTCCCTCAGCATAAGAGTTGGCTAATGCTAATAAGCTTGTGTTAGTATCCTTGCGCTCAGTATCCTTAAGCTATTGGATGTCAGCCAGTTATTTAGCAGTATATTTAGTGAATATTTTATTATTTTACCTTTATTTAACTAGGCAAGTCAGTTAAGAACAAATTCTTATTTTCAATGACAGCCTAGGAACAGTGGGTTAACTGCCTGTTCAGGGGCAGAACAACAGATTTGTACCTTGTCAGCTCAGGGGTTTGAACTTGCAACCTTCCGGTTACTAGTCCAACACTCTAACCACTAGGCTACCCTGCCGCCCCATATATCAACATCCTTAGCATGTCTAAGTCATGGAAGATATTAGGAAAAGTGTTTATTTCCAGCAAGTGTATTTGATGGGTTTTGTTTCCGTAGCTAGCTTTGCTGAGTAGCTTCGGTAGCTACTGGCTCGCTAGCTAGCTGAGACCGAAGACATGAGTGAACGTCTTTTGACTGAAACACATATCTTCTGACAGTAATACAGTGCCCCCCTGTGGACTGAAGCTGAACTTTATTACAATTAGATATTAAACCCTGTTAAAAATGGGCAATGTTTAGGTGGTAGAACTGACTAAATTAAATTAATCATAGAGGTCCCCCTGCTCCCCCTCTTGAGTGCCAGTCTGCCCATCATTACGCGCACCAGAGCTTCATTGGAGTCGCCTGGACTCCTTCACTTTGTTGATTGCCCCCTCTATATCTGTCTGATCCTCAGTTTGATCCCTGTGTCAGCACTAATGTCATTTTGTTCTGCTTGTCCATACGCTGTCCTTGTTTTGTTTCATGTCCGTTATTTATTAAATATTCACTCCCTGTACTTACCTCTCATCTCCCAGCATCTGTCCTTACAGTATATGACAAATAAACAAACTTAAACCTAGAAGTGAAGGGGAAGGGCAGCCAGAAGGATAGAGGATAACATTGAAAATACATAGGCCCTTAAATTGTCTTCAAAGTTATGTAACCTCACATTAGCTGTTAGAACTGATGAAACTGAAATTAATTATACTTATTCCATTCTACAGGTAATTTGTTGGGCTCATGACAATGTATATTTATATATCCTAGGGGCTATTGTATGTAGCTTCCTATCTGTCATGTTTGTCACACCCTGATCTGTTTCACCTGTATTTGTGATTGTCTCCACCCCCCTCCAGGTGTTGCCCATCTTACCCATTATCCCCTGTGTATTTCTACCTGTGTTCTCTGTTTGTCTGTTGCCAGTTCGTCTTGTTTGTCAAGTCAACCAGCACTTTTGTCTCAGCTCCTGATTTTGCCAGTCTCTCTTTTTCTCGCCCCACTGGTTTTGACCCTTGCCTGTCCTGACTCTGAGCCCACCTGCCTGACCACTCTGCCTGCCCCTGACCCTGCCTGCTGACCTGTACCTATGCCTCACCTCTGGATTATTGAGCTCTGGCTACCCTGACCCCGAGCCTGCCTGCCATCCGGTACCGTTGCTCCAGCTCTGGTTTACTGACCCCTGCCTGCCTTGACCTGTCTATTGGCTGCCTCTGTTGAATTATTAAACCTTTGTTAATTAGACGGTGTCTGCATCTGGGTCTTACCTTCATACCTGATAATGTTTGGAGTTGTGTTGCTCTGTTATGCGGACACTTGCATTATTATTTACAGTTGAGTTGCCCTGGTCTTGTCAGTATAAAGTAACTTTAAAACTAATGACATGTTGCATATTGCTATCTTGCAGGAGGACAGATGAGAACAGCAGGTCAGTAGAGCACTTAGAACAGCAGCAGCCAAGAAAACTGGTAGGGAAGAGGATGCTGTAGGTGAGCTAGACCCAGGCCCTAAACAAGTTAAGCTACCACAGTATCCCCTTGACCATTTTGAATTGCAAAACTCGAGACACACCAGACAAGACACAGAGACAGCAACACAAGAATAGGATATGATGGAGAGGGTCACCAGAAGAACAGGACACCAGAAGAACAGGTAACTGCTCGGCATCTGACCGCAAGGTGCTAGAGGGTAGTGCATACCGTCCAGTACATCACTGGAGTCAAACTCCCTACAGAGGAAGACCCTAAAAATTGTCAGAGACTCCAGCCACCCAAGTCATAGACTGTACTCTCTGCTACCGCATGGCAAACAGTACCCAGGCACCAAGTCTGGAACCAACAGGAACCGGAACAGCTTTTACTCTCACGCCAAAAGACTGCTAAATAGTTAACCAAACAGCTATCTCTTTTTGATTATGCACACATACTGGACTCTACCCATACATTCACACATACGTACACTAACATTCCAACACATCCACACACACACAACACGTACACACAGGCACAAATTTGCCACACAGACACTTACACACTTTCACACTCATCACATACGCTGCTGCTATTGTCTATCCTGTTGCCTAATCACTTTACCCCTACCTATATGTACATAGTTACCTCAATTTCCTCGTACCTCTGCACAACGACTCGGTA